>NW_019175578.1:304287-361168 GCF_002260705.1 Seriola dumerili
GTGATGAGTTAAGGAGTCTGTAACAGAAAATAAATCCAGTGGAATAGTTTTCCTTGTTTATGTTACTCTGGTTTTAAAACAGAGGAGAGTTTATCACTAAATAACTATTATATCTTAATTTGAACTGAACACAGATTCTTTAATCGACAGGATTCCTGGCAGTGATGAAGCTTTAATCACCTCTTCATCACAGCAGCTCAGAATAACATGAGGAGAAATAAAAACTAAACCAACAATGATCCACACATTGTTCAATATTTATGATTATAAATGAACATTTCGGTCAGACTGACTCATCAACTACTTCTCTCCTCTCTGCAGCAGAAACAGTCTGACATTCACTTTTACTGCTTTTATCTGCTTCACATGTTCATAACAGTTTGTTCATCATCAGATAAAAGAGTGAAAATATTCAGTAAGAAACTTCATGATAATTCATGCACTTTAATTTATAATATATCCCTAGACTGACTTTAACTCTTTCTTCTCATATCATATAAAAGACTTGATTCATGGTTCTGACGATGTTGCTTATAAATAAAAACTCTGCCTTGTTCACATGAACGCGCTCGTACCTGGACAGGTAAACCCAGAGTTAACTGAGCCAGGTGACGACCAGCTTCATGGTACAGGTTATCAGGACGGTCAGTGTCAGGTTCAATTAAGCCAGATAACTAAAGGTTATCCTGGGTATGTTGAGCTTGCACTTGAACTTATATCAATCCAGCAAATAAAACTTTCTGATGACATTAATGATCAAAACAAAATGAAAAGTACAAAGCACTAACCCCAACCTTAAAAATCATTCAGTTTACTTGACACTTTAATGTTTCCATCTTTACTGCAGAGCGCCGTGATTTACTGCCTCATCTTTGACTGATGTTCACTTCTGGCTCTAAATAAAAACATGTTGGATGATGTTTACCTGCAGTTACTTTCAGTAACTGATTAAACCTGACTGCTGAGCAAACTGTCAGTAACTGAGGCCAGTGTAGATGATCAATAAGTTGATCAGCTCCTCTCTTCAGTAAACAAATCAGACTGAAGCTGTGAGCACCTGTGTGTAGAGATTACTGCTCTGACATGAGCACATTCATCAATAACCACTAGTGATACCACATGTGTATATGTAAAACATTTATTGTGTGTACAAAAAGTAGTTCAACAGATGAATCATGAATGAAAACAGACATTTGACGTGCCCCACCCCACCCACCCCCTCCCTCCCCGCAAATACCAGGTCAAGACTCGGGTGTTTAAAGTTCTTAAAAGAACCATGAGAAACAGTCACATCTATATTTTAACAGAACCAATCAGACCCAAGACATTCATCAGCCCCTCCAGGACTGTCGTTTCAATACAGTTTAGAAATTGAAAATCAGCTGCAAAACGTGTCATTGTTTAAAGAACAAACTGATAATCATTCACATTAATATGCAAAAAAAAAATAAAGTAATTTTTGCTGAGATTGAAAATTATTTGTCTTTGGTTTGTAAAAAAGATCCTATATTAAATTAAATTACATTCTATATGAGACTGCAGTGATTGGTGAAATGAGTATTAGCAGTTTCACCAGTTTTTGCAGGAATCAGCTGATTTTGCTTTAATCCTTGTGGTTAAACTGAAACACTGAGAAATCCTGGAGGGACTGAATCACCACCGTGTATCAAAACTTCACAATGTCTCAGTTTTATAGAGTAATCACAGTTACAGAGAAATCATAGTTACGGTATAGTCACAGTTAGTCTAACACTGCCAGACTTCATCTAATTCAGATGTTCAAAGGCGGTTTCTAATCAATTATTAAACTAGAAGTCATTGTTTCTGCCACATGAAACATATATATTCATACCCTCACAGCAGAACAGTACAGGAGTGTTGTTCAGCATTATTTTATCAAAATCCTGAAATATATTTGAGCCCAAGAGTAAATTTCTACTCTTCAATTTAGGTCTTGAACACCCAGACTTTAGCACCCCAGAAACACAAAATAATAAATGAAATATTCATGTAAATAAACTGATTACATAAGACAATAACTCTATAAAAATAACTAGCAATGTAAAGCACAGCATACAAACACACAAGAAAAACTTGAGTTTCCCAAGATGGCACACAAGGTGTGAGAGCAACACTCGTACAACGTACTGCAATCCAAACTAACATGAGAATACAGAGATAATCCATCAGAGCATCACCTCACACGGGATCATACGAGTGTTGTTTCCACTGTTTACCTTGTGTGTACTTAAAAAAAAAATTGAGGCAATGTTACGTCAGTTTAATATTTCAGATTGACAAAGCCAGTTACACGGCTGTGTTGTTTCAGTGGCCCAGCTCTCCACCCACTCGGCGCGGCTTTGCCTGGTTCAAGGAGGACCGAGCCAGCAGAGAGAATCTGGGCCACACCGACCAATCAATATCCGAGCACTGACAACCTGCTGACTTATTACAACAGGGCTGACATGTCATGAGAAACATTTGAACACATAACCATGAGTTAACTAGTTATATGGCAGCAAACACACGTGCTTATCTAACACAGCAGCCCTTTCATACAGGGGCTGCATGAGGATCTACTCCTAAAGAGACAGCTGGTCGTCACCGTTAGAGACTCCAGTCTGCAGCTGCTAACTACATGACATGATTTACCAGATTAAGTTAAGTTTCAGTTTCATTTCTCTCCTGTCTGTATGCACGCACTTCCTGTTAGTGGTCTGGTCTACAGCTCTGTGAGCAGCTTTGTCTGTTGCCTGATGATTGATCGGAGCATCAGTGGACTCTGAGCTCAGTCAGCAAGAGGCGAGACGGACGACTGACACGGGGCGCTCATGATAAGACGCACACAAAAAAAAAAAAAGAAAGAAAAACCCTGATACCTTTTCTGCTTTAAGAACAGGTCACCGCTCCTCATCACTGTTGGGGAGTTTATTTAAATTTTATGTGTTGCAGGTCTTCAGATTCTAGTGTTCACTTTTGAGCTTTTCATTACCAGGTCACTGTGAATGATCCTAATGGCCTCGCGGGCATCAACGCAGCTTCTAGCAGCTTACAGGTCGCTCATAACGAAGGTTTTTGTTGCGCTGCTGCAGGTACAGCTCAACGACGTGCAAAAACAATCATATTGTGATTATTTTGACAGATATGAGTCACGGTTTTATTGGCAGTGGTAATTTTTGCATTTAATTTTCAATGAAAAATTATAAAAAATGATGATGATGAGATTTTTGCTGGAGGTCTGTTCCAAACAAGCACATTTCTTTACATCTGGAGATTATAATTTGTAGGTCAGGACGTCTCTGGAGCGCCACAGTGCTTCATTTATAATGACACGTTTTACCTTTATCAAAAAATTGCATTTAGCTATATTGATTTTTCGATAATATCTTGATTACTTGATCAACCCGACCTGCAGGAATCACTGGGTTAACAACAAGCCTTGCACTACAGACCTCACAAAGGCCGTAGAGAGAACCGTCTCTACTTTTTCCATTTAATTTCCATCAGAAATAAAAGGTTGATGAATCTGTAGTGTTTCTGTTCAAGGAGAATTAGTCCTGCTGTCGGGAGCCCAGTTAACAGTTAACTGAAACACAGCTTCAACGGCATTTCTGTGCAAATCTTTCACAGGAAGACAAAAGACAAACAAATTCAAAAAGGAAATGTGCGGCGGGGGAAAATCTGTCGGGGTAACAGGAACAACACTTGTTGCTGAACAAGTCATCGAAATAATATCCAAATCACAGGAGCTGCAATTTTTTGATAAAAATATGTGACAACAGAGTTTTATAGATGAAGTGTTGTGGTGCTACAGAGAGGTCCCCACCTATAAATCCTAATCTCCAGATATAAGGGAACATGCTCGTTTATAACAAACCCTCAGCAGAAATCATACCATCATCATCATTTATGTTTTTTTTTCCCCATTGGAAATTAAATTAAAAAAACGGATGGGAAACACTTTAAGACCTCGTGGTCAAAAATGTCTTGATTTTAGAGAAGATAAAAAAAATAAAAAAAATCTCCAAAATCGAATGAAGAACTGCTCATCACTGGTTCAACAAGTTATTAATTCATTATATCTTTATGGCTATAGAAAGTAAGGAGGTCCTTATCAACTCAAGTAACAGGTTATTTTACTTGACCTTGTTATACATTGTGCTGGTCATGAAGGATGAAACCAAAATGCCCAGTGCAGAAGAATGAGAGACAGCCAGTAGGAAGGAAGCATCGACATGTAAAGAACTATTAGTAGAGGTGGAATATTCAGTTGCAACACCACAGTTTGACAGTTTAGGTCCATCATCTCTGTGTGATGCACAGATGTTGGCATTGCTGGTAACATGTAGGGAAATGACACATATTAAAGCAGGCCCAGAAATGTGGAGAGCAGTAGAAACAGAGTCCATTAGTCCAAAAAGTTCTTACATTGTCTCGAACAATAAAAACCTAATGATGATGAGGCAATGGACAGGATCACATCTGAGAGCATCTTGAAAAACGGGGAAGTCAAAGCCATCAGCAGAACAGGAGGGCTTCACATGATGGCACACTCTCTGGAGGACACCTTGCCCTGAAGGAGAAACAAACAGGTTCAGATCATCAGAAGAAGTGGGGCATTTATATTAATTACTTCAATTTATTTAAAAAAACAAGTGGGGTTAAGAAAAGAAGAAACGATTAGAAGCCAGATGATACAGTTTGAGGTGCGATACAACATCTGATGATATATCAGCCACATTTGGCAACTTTGGCA
Organism: Seriola dumerili; assembly: GCF_002260705.1. Taxonomy (NCBI): domain Eukaryota; kingdom Metazoa; phylum Chordata; class Actinopteri; order Carangiformes; family Carangidae; genus Seriola; species Seriola dumerili. The sequence goes on from NW_019175578.1 coordinate 309,044, forward strand.
AACACGGACATTTTTGGACATAAAAACCTGTGGGAAATTTAGTTTATTACCTGCCTCATATTAAACATGATACCTTCACAGATCATAGCATTAGTGGACCCTGCTACAACAGATCATATATGTTGATTTTTGCATGTAATAGGTGATTAATAATCTATTATTAATAGACTCCAAGATCATGTGCACCATTTATTAACAATAAGCTTTCAGTGTGACCCTTCATGGAAATTAAAATTGATGAGTTTTATTTAGATATAATTATGTATAATCAGACCTCCGTATAGGTGCTCACCTGGGGATCAAAAGTGTCCTTACTTTAAATGATATTGTTGGAGGTCGTCTGCTCATTCCAACTTAATCTTCCTAACACCTCCTTTTTTTCTGTTTACAATTGCACAGTGCTCTACATGATTAAAGATAAACAGGAGGGTGCAGCTTATCCTCTTACCAAAATCCCTAAGTGCTAAAGAAGTACTTTACAAATGTATGTTAGAGTGTAAGTAACTGGCCTTTCCTTTAAACATCATCCTCTAAAACAGGGGGAGAGAGAGAGAGACATATCCAAACAGATTGATGCAAAAGGAGGCTCTATGAAGTATTAAATCAGGGAACTGATAACTTTTCCAACCCTGATATTCTCGTTTTCATTTATTAATATTTTTCTGAACTGTTTTTTGTTAGTTTGATGCCGTTTGTGCAAATTAGTAAATAAAGCTGGAAAAAATTTTGATCTCAGCCTGTACGACAAAGTAACTATTTCAAAGAGGTATGATGATTTTCTGTAGACAGTGTCTTTTGTCCAGGACATAAAAGAGATGTCATTGACCCTTGTTTCTTTTGTTTTAAGATAAAAACAATTAAGAAAATGAAAACAGAGTTAGAAGAAACAAGAACACAAGTGTGAAAATATAAAACACGACACAAATCACAAGAACAAGAGTTTCTCTGAAACCAGCTCACTTAGAGAAATGAACAAACGTGTGACCAAAGGACAAAAGAAAAAAAAATTACGTGATGTCAAAGGTGAAAATAAAAATAAAATAAAACAGGGAAATGAAACAAGATGAAGAAAAAAAGTTTTTCACACGTGAATCTGGCAAGAAAAAACTCACTGTTTGTGCCTCCTCCTCCTCTTCGTCTCCGTTCTCTACCTCTACCTGAGTCTTGGTTACGCTTCGTCTGGCCACCTCCTGCAGGACAGTCAGTCAGACCACATGACTCAACAGACACACCTCACTGCGAAGCTCAAGTACAACCCTCACCGAGGCTAACACACACACGAACATCATTCAACATATAACGTTGTGGTCTGTGTCAGAGAAATCAGGTGTAATAAGTCATGCACTGATATCTTTACCTCGCCATCAGCGTTGATCAAAGAAGTAACGATGTCATTTCCTGTTCCCCAGGAAGCCTGGCTCTTCCACAACAAGTCAGATGGTGGACTGTGGGCCACGCCAGCATCAGCAGACCACACCTGTGTACAGAGTGCAAGTCAATACATCATGTGTCAGTGTTCGTACTGAAGAACAATATACTCACTGATCAAGTGAGTGCTCTGAAGAAATCCTTCACATTTTCATGAGCGATCACACAACACTAGTGAAACAAGGCTTATAGTGAACAGATTTGAATTGCAATACTCCAATCATCCCGCAGCCATCTGATAATGTGTTTGGCTGTTGACCAAACGTTCTGTCTGACTGGACAGCTCACTTCCCCTGTGGCCACAAATCAGCCGATTGAGTTACTGCACGAAGTTGATTCCTCCCTCTGAATCATTTTCTCTCACAGTTAGCATTTTGAGCTAATCATCAGTGACAATGTAACAGCATTTGGCTGGTTAACTTAACACCTGGTTAATTTCTGCAGCAACAACTCATTTTCACTTGTCATGAATTTATTTTCTCTGTGGCAGCAGAACATGTTGCGCCAGTCTTCAGAAACTCCTTCAGATTAAAATGAGCGCACCACAAATCAAAACACTCACTATTCACTCGCAACCTAGCAACCTAATAAGGCAACAAATAACCCATAATGCAACACTCTGTAAAAGTAGTTAGACTGGCACTAGATACTCTAAAAGAAAAGATGATGCATTACGAGCAGTGCCAATGGTAAGAAATAGTAAACACTTCCTGTGTCGTAAGTGGGCGTGGCCATGGTTGTGATTGCCTGTTCATGTCAAAACATAACAACACAAAACACTGGGTAGTTTGAATTTGTGCCTGATTTTGCTGCTTAATATCTGATCAACCCAGTACAAGATCATATCAGCCCAATACTCTGTTTTCCCTCAAAAAACAGTTAAATAACAATAATATAAGAAATAAAAGTTTTACTTCAGTTTTAACTTTTAATTTGTGCTTGCATGTATAGGTCCCTCTAAACTTGGGCGGTTAGAAAGTGACGTCGGCAGCACGGAGAGTTTGTTGCTGAGACAGAGACAGGTGTCGAAGAAAGTTTATTTCCTCCTTATCCGTCTGAAAACGTCATTTAAATGTCAGAGTGTTCAGAAGCTCTGTGGCTTGTGAAAAAGTGATCCAATATTTATTTTGGCGACTGTGGGGCGAAGGAATCATAATCTGTGATCATGTTCACTTCTCCCATTGGAGTGAACAGACTCAGACCTGTGGCTGGGCGGGGAGGAGGGCGAACACCATGTGACACAGATACAGGAAATGATTCTCAGTGCGCTGTCTCCTTTCTCAACTGTCTCCGCTGCTACACTCTCAATTCAATACAGAAAATCTAATGTAATGACAGAAGACCCCCACTTTTTTTAAACCTAATTTCTAGAAAAAAAAAGTGCCTTATATTCAAGCAGATAAAGTGTCCTTCCTCACCAGAGCAGCAGAGAACTCTCAGTAAAGTCTTTCCTGTTCATTTGACTTAGGTGCTGTACAAAAACTTTTATGCGTGGCTTCTTGTTATTGCATAATGCTCTTAGACACAGTGCATCAGAAGGGTTTGTTTGCTCCATGCTTGATATAAACACTCACCAGATTCTCTTAAACATTTCATCAATATTTTAAGCCTTTTAGCTGGTATTTTATGTCAGGGAAAGTTACAGAAATGTTGTTTGGCAGAAGCAGTTTGAGTCATTAATATGAAACTTAATATCGACTTTGTTTGATTCACCAGTCCATGAAACTAGTTTAGCTTCTGAGCTAATATCAAAGACAGAAGTGTCAACAAGATCATTTAGATCTTTTATCCTTAGTGTCAACAGTGACAGAGGCAGCTCATCCCCCAGCACTACTTCTTTGATAGAAAGTAGGTCAGACACAAACTTTCACATTGCGCCCTGTGCTCTGCCTGCGTGACACTGTGGTTTCTTAACAGCCCTTTTTCATTAGGTTGCATTCACTGTGGTGTTGGCTGCGTCTTTAAAGCACTCCTACACATCACTTGGATTAAGTGTGAAAATTTTCTGTATATATCTACTTCATATTTCTCACCGTGACTGACTGTCCCGCCTTGAGGACAAACTTTGGGGAGAACTTATAGACGACCTCTTCCCCATCGTCAACCTGTCTCTTCAACCTCCAGTTGCCCAGAGGCTGGTCCTGCAAAACACAAGAAGATTAACATGTGAGCACAGCATCTTTTCACTTTTAACACCAAATCACTGATCCACTCATACACACCATTTTAATGAACTCTAACATGATCAGCATTTACTATTATAATGGCGATGCTGGTAATCACCAGCTGCTAGTCTTCGTCCTGTCTTGCGTACCTGCTCAGTGTCATTGGTCAGTGTGACCGCATTTCCATCCATGTCAGTGGGTGATATGGTGACCGCTCCGCTAGCGGTGGCCTCTTCAGACACCAGCAGCTGCCCCTCTCCTCTGCCCACCTCTGGCATGTCTGCGCCCTCCACCTCCACTCTCTTCCTCTTGGAGGAGCGGGAGGAGGAAGAGCCCGTTATCCTGGAAACAGTGACGCGAGCCGATGGGCTGTGGGACAGCTTCAGCCTGAAAGAAGCGCAGCGTCCATCAGTGAATTAATGGTTATCCACCACACAACAAGGTCACAGCCACGTCCATTGAATAAGTGTTTGACAAAATGTTTAGGCCAGAATCTGAGCTTATTCTGTTGACTGACGATAACAGGGTGTCAATTAGCTCTTTTAGGAAAATTATTTGTTTATATTGATAATTTAATCATTAAAGAGTAGATATATTAATTGAATGATTCCTATTTGTCACATGTTGCATGTAAAGCATCTTGTTCATTTATTCATCCACACATAACAAATTACAGCGACCTTAGAAGATGACAAGACACATTTCTCTTTCTTTATCCGAACGTTTTTCTTTTCATTAATCTGACGACACTGAGTTCAGACGTGTGCGGTGCTGAAAATGTTACCAGGCCCAACTCAGCAGACTGTCGTCCTCACATTTACATAAAAGTGATCAGGCAGCTTATTCAGACGGGAGGCTGATTAAACTGCCGCTATCTTAACATTAAGAAGTTTAAGTCTTAATTCCAGAGGCTCCATCCCAAACATAAGGTGCACAGACACACAGTAGAGCAAACAGCAGCGAGTCTACCACCACCATCCTTGTTCACAGACATTAACAGTGACTGACAGCCTGGAGGAAACTCAAGAAAATCAAACACCACTCTGCCACAACCAAACCTCTCATCTGAGACTCAATTTCATTTAAAACAGCATTAGGTGATTCACATAATATGTAGTCATATCTAACCTAGGTCTGTGTGTGTATGTGTGTGTGTGTGTGTGTGTGTGTGTGTGTGTGTGTTGTACCTGTGCTCCTCTCCCTCCAGCAGTTTCCTGTATGCATTGATCTCCATGTCCAGAGCAAGCTTCACGTCCAACAGCTCCTGGTATTCACTGAGCTGAGCGTTCATCCGTTCTCTCAGTTCACTCATCTCTTGTTCCTTTCCTTCGATGGCATGGCGGTGCTTGTCTCGCTCTGCTGACAGAAGGTCCTCCAGCTCTCTGATACGATCCTCAGAGGCAGACGCCTACAAACACACCCAACCAGCACAACCGCCAGTTAGTGGAGCTAACTTACGATGCCATTCATGAAGCTGAATGGCCAAAGTACTTTATTTGTTTGTACAGTTGGTCGTAAAGCAGTACCTGTTTCTGCAGGGCGCTCAGCTGATAGGAAAGGCCCTCTATTCTCATACGCGCCTCCTGCACCTCCTCCCTGGCTGTGCTTACTGCCTTGTCATTCATATCTGAGGACACCTTGGCATTGTCCAACTAGAGGGAGGCCACAACAGACTATGTGTGAGAGTCAGAGCATTAAAAGACAAAGGCGGAAAAAAAGAAAAAGATTTGTCTCTCACCTTGGCCTGGAAGGTTTGCTCCAGTTCTTCCTTATAAAGAGAAACTTGCTCATCATGTTGCCTCCTCAGGTCCTGGTGAGATCACACAAACCTGATTAATGCGATTTCTCACATTTCCACAGTGACTATTCCATCATTACAACAACAGAACCATATCGTAGTCACAACACTGCTGCCGTCTGATTTTAGACGGACAAAACTCAAATCTAAGATTATTTGATGATTTGTTTGGGTTGGCATCTGCTCAGTTTCCTTGCAGACATTTTAAGATTTTTAAGGATCTACAGACATCCTCTTGTCACATTCACTGTGAGTGAATATGTTTGAACAGCCCTGCCAAACAGATTTATATTGTGGTAATATGTAAGTGCAATAAGATGGCTGTAGCCACATGTGGAGTACTATAACACAGGAGAGAACCCTGAATTCACAAACATTAGTGAAAAGCATCTCAAGACAGACTGCAAATTTAAAAACGCCTTTTCAATCTGCAGAGGAAAATTAATGTCAATCACTGATTTACATGCGCCATGTGATTGGCTGTTGTCAAGCACAACAGTATATTGAAATTTCATACCGTTACTATCAATATCATCATGGATGCCCAACACTGCTCCTCTCACCCCGCCCCACCACAGAGGACTCAGCCCCCAACATACCTGCAGAGCTTGAGCCAGTTTGAACTCATAGTCCTGTCTGACTCCAGAGTCCACCTCCACTATTCTCTGCTCCTGTCGACGGCGGGACTCGCGCACCTCCTGAGCAACAAAGGGAAAGATGGGGGTGCAACTCAGAAAAATACTTAATGCCATAGAAATGTCTCAGTTTTGATCTGTTAAAATGAACTGATGTGACTGTTGGTGATCATTTTTCATTCTAAACTGTCTATAAACACAAAGGGTTTATGGTTAATGTGTTCAGAGCACAAAACTAAACTGAGACCTGAAGGATAAATGTTCATTTTGAACATAAAAGATAAAAATCTATTGAATAAAAATGGCACTATTTAAAAAAAAAAAAAACTTTTTACCACAGTTTTATACTTTTACTTAAGTCATTTTATTTAAGACAAATTTAATAACTGTTTAACTGTCTATGCCATTTCTGAAGTCAGATTAAATAAGCAGTTTCTTTCAGACTTGAAATGTGAATTTGTCATTATTCTCCACATGAATGAACAGAAAAATAAATGGTGGAATAGTTGATAATGGAAATAATTTGTGGCAGTCAGATGTCATTGCTTTTCACAAACCACACACACTCCTTACCTCTTCGAACATGCTCTTCCTGAACTCCAACTCTTCACTCAGCGACTGACAGCGGTTCTCCAGGTCTACACGCATCAGTGTCTCCGCCTCCAGCTGGCGCTTAGCAACAGCATGGCTGTCCTCCGCCTAAACACCATGTAACACCACAAGAAATTTCAGCACATGGACAAACTCCAAAAAAGGGTTACACTAACTCATGACACTGTTGTACACAAGCTGAAAAGATTTACATACATGTCAGACTGGAATAACTTTTCTTGGATTTATTGATTTATTGTTTCATTGATCCTGAATTTGGTTTGTTCCTGGGTGTGGTAATGTTACCGTTACATTAAGACGTGTGATGGCTATATATCTTTTTTAATATGATGTCCTAGAAACTTAAACATGAAAAGTGTTACACTTGTTCACTTCTGTTAAGTTTGAGATATTTAAATTGATTTCATCCTGTTTTGATTCAGTGTGAAGCTCAGTGAATGATGTCATCACCACACTGTTCTCTGCTCACGCACAATTTTCACTTTTCGCTCACACCATGTCAAAATGTTCACAAGAACTTCTTGTGGGTCTGAAGCTTCATTGATTAAAGGCGCCTGTATTCTGTGGAGCTAGTTTTCAGAAATGGGTCATAATGTGAGACCTCTCAGTACAATAACAGCGCACTGTTTTTGATTGACAACCACAGATTTGATCATGTTTCTCCCACGACTGAATCAACTTACATCTCAAACAGCCCAAAGTCACACGGTGTAATGTAGCTTTAAGAATGCACTCACATTTTGTCTACCCTTCCACACAGTCTCAGTTTGACTCTGTCATCACTATCATGTTGGGCTGCCCCCCTGCACCACCTCACTGTGCAAAAGTCTAACAGTTTGGCTAATTATACTTCTTCCCAAGAAAGTGTGGACTTGTGGGGATCAGTTTGGCTGGGTGGGGCAGTGATTAGCACTGCTGCCTTATAATAAGAGAATTCCTGGTGTGAACTACACTTCTGTTGGTTGGTAAAATACTCCAAGGAGTTGGTTGATTAGATTTTTAGCCTCTCTGAAGGGTAGTAAAGCACTGTAAAAGTACACTCAATGCTTCCTCAGACTTTGTAACCAATTACAGTTCCTGTCTTGCCTCCTTTTTTTTTGTTTTTAACAGGAAACCCTGCAGTACACACCTTAGCCAGCAGGCTCTTGACATCAGCAAGCTCAGAAGTCAGAGCAGCATTCTGACTCAGAGCTGTAGATAGAGATGCTTCACTCTTGTTCAGCTGGCCTTCCAAACTGCTGGCCCTGGACACCGCTGCAGCAAGATCACTATCCTTCTTCTTGGCACTGGAACACATGGACAGAGGGAAGAGAAAACAGTTATTGCATTCAACTGGCCAGGGACCCTGTTTCCAAATGCTTATCTGGTCACCAGACTCATCTGATGCCAAGCAATGTGACCAGTGTGATAATTAGGTGTACTGTATCATATTACCTGCGTGTGGCTTCTTCCAGGTCAGACTGAGCCTTGCCAAGGTCTATCTGGAGCCTGGCTCTCTCTCTAGCAGTTTCATCCAAAACCCGCCGAGCATCAGCTAACTCTGCCTCATACAGAGACTTCAGGCCTGTCACCTACAGAGAAGGGCACAGAAATGCATTAGAGGTGTGAATGCACCCAATGTAGCCACATTCTTTTAGCAGTGTGTACATTAATGTGTCCTGGGCCACACTGAAGGACTGCCTACTCAACTGGCGTCCACCACCATAAGTGGAATGACATGCTCATTTATGTTCTCAGATCTGGCTTTGTCCAGGATGTCTGAATATCAAAAAGCCCACAGAGATATATTTCCCTGGACCATGCCAAGGAATAGACCCAGTCTGTATTGTTTGGATTTCTTCTTCTTTCTGGCAGACTCGGCACAGGAAGTGCATTCCTCTCTCTCGCCAGTTAAAAACACCAACGCATATGGTCTTTTCAAACCGAAACGCACAGCTCTGCCCACAAGTGGTCACTCGAGATACATGTGAGGACACATTCTGATGTCAGGTTTCAACGGGGCTTAAACAGCTATTATGGGTGAAAAAAGAAAAATTTAAATTTGATTGAATTTCCAATGAGATATGAACTATATACAGCTATTTAAGCAGATTTTGCCCAATGAGCCACATTTGCTTTGAGGGAGAAGGCAGTGGACAGGCCGAGTGTTTCACTTGTATTTGCCCCAAAACAGACATAAGACCTGCTTAAAGAATTGGGACGTCTGTGGGAAAAAGGGAGGAAGCTCCGTCACATCTTGTTCACACATGTAAACTCAAATATGCACACCCGTCATGAGCTTGAAGCTCACAAGTGTGTTTAGCTCTTGTGCTCCAGTGTTGAGGTCTTCAGCTCTGAATGGGCAGTTATTTTCTCAAAACGGCACTTTTACTCACAGAACAAAGCAGTTAATTTTTTGATGCCTAAATACATAGTGTATAACACTAGCCTTACTTTGATATGACTAATAGCCCTTTTCTACTGTATGGTACTGGCTCAACTAGGGGTAGGCGATCTGGCAAAAAAGATCATATGACAATCTTTTGGGGTAGGATCACAATCCACTATCTTTGATACGATCCTGTATCCGCTCTGATTTTATTGTGAAAGTCCTGACTGGAAGTTGTGATTTGTATCTTTCTGCTGCTTTGATGCTTCTCTCTGATGTTTGTCTGCTTGCCACTATTCTTCGCCCACAATGCTGTCCTCCGTTCACAAATTGTGTCACTACCAATCACACTTTTTGTTTAATTCATATGGAGCATGTGTTTGGACCGCGCTGTGATTTTTTTTATGAGGTGCTTATCCACGTATTTTGATTTGAAAGTTCAGTTGCTGCTGACCAGCTAGCCTTGGCTCATCCCACTTTGGGTTGTCCTGCCTGCAGCAGGTTTCTCGATCTGTGGACTGACTATAACTCAACAATCTTGGACTGCGGCTGCTGAAGGTGGTTCTTCTCTGCTCTGGTGGAGAACTTGTGCATGTGTTATGTCAACCTCACCGAGGTTTTTTTGTAAATCATATGCCAAAATAACATTGCCAACAATATAATATCGTTAGATCGCCCAGCTCTAGGCTCTACTCTTTTGGTTTCGCATCGGGAAAAAGTTATGGATATTACCATGTACGTTTATGGTATCACCACCACCAAGGTTCAAACAAGCTGAGGCTATATCAAAAGATGATGTGAAAACAAAGCAGACTACTGATTGGTCAGAGAGATTTGTCACTACTACACTGAACCCATCTGATTTGAAGATTTTTTGCTATAAGATGTTTTATCACAGAAAGTGTTTGTAACCTAAGACCAAAACAGCCACTCATTCTGTCATTGTGTTACTTATGGATTGAAATATAGTGAAAATAAATAACTCCCCTTTTTGCTGGGAACCTCACGCCTAAATCTTCATGGATCTTTACAAACAAACAACCAGCATTTTTCAGCATAAAGATTTTTCTAACGACTGTTATTCATCAGTTTTACTACCAAAACCGCACAAACTAAAATGACTTAAAATTACTGAAAGTGTTGTAAAGCTTCAAGATCATGTCGCCTACGCACGTTTGTCATTGAGTACAGTACACAATGAAGAATCTTAGGGATTTTTTCTAGATTGGCGCGCATTACCACCCCCTAAATACTCCCGGTCCCGTTACATTTGAATACAGATTTGGAAATGCAGTACCATACGTACTATTATCAGTAAAAACGTTGTTAAGCGAATTTAATAACCGTTTGTTCTGATAAACTAGAACATTCGGCTGTGAATACAAGCTCTATTCGGGCAAATCAATTTACATGTTCTTATGGTCAGTTGCCGCCCATAACTGAGGAAAATTAAGACATGTTAGTTAATAATTAGTATTGCTTTATAACAACCTTACTCGCGTTAGATAATAAACATTGTTTTGTAATAATACCACACATGACATTTCTATCGAGTCCTTAACAACACGTGGGTATGTGTTGCTTAGCTAGATGTAAGCTAAGACTGAATGCGCCGGGTGATCTGAGTACTCTGAGTCTCCGTGAAGATGAGTGCAAACAGTCCAACCTGTGTTGAACTATTTTTGTTAAGACTCACCTCTCTGGTAGTCACTTCCTCTTTCTCGGACACTTTGACCATCAGCCGGTCGTTCTCCAGTTCCAGGGACCGGACACGGTCGATATACACGGCCAACCTATCGTTCAGGTGCTGCAAATCTTGTTTCTCTTGTAAACGAGAGATCCGGGTCGGAGAAAGAGGTGTAGAGGCCGCCGACCGGCCAGCTTCACGGCTTGGAGTAGCAGTCGCCATAACGGTTCTTTCGATAATCCTGAGTTTGCTTCGTCACTCGGTGAGCAATAGGAAAAAAAAGGTATCGGATGTTTTAGTTAAGTAAAAATATAGAAACGGTTCCTCTTCTTTGTTAACGATACGGTGTAAATCAATGAGTAGTATGCTCATGCAATGGCTCAGACAGTTGCCTGAAACAGTGATGTGATTCCAAGATGGCCGACGCCGCTACCAAGACCGCGCCAAAAGCAGAGAACACTTCCTGTGTCGCAATGGATGATGGGAGATTGTTAAAGGAGCGCTTCACATACAGTGGATACACAGAACAGGCCCACGAGTGTGTCACATGAGATCATAGCATGATACAGTATAATGTAAGGATAAAATAAATAGATAAATAAATAAATAAAAACTGCTTTTCTATTCACACCATTTGAATAATAGAGACATTGTTTTCAATTTAATTTACCAGAGCAAGGAAATGGTTTACTGTTAGAATATTTACACTTATGAATATAACATTTGGCCATAAGTATAATAAGGTTGATCAGGTATAATTGTCTGGAAACCAAACAAAACATTTCCTAATTCCAGAGAGGAAGTATTATGAATTCTTGAAATAACAAAGGTAAATAAGTCCTTCCAACAACGTCTATAATATTAACAGTTCCAGAATAACAACAAAAACCATATGAAGGATTTAAGGATATTTCTTTTTTTTTATTAGTGATGATATATTTTTGGTGTAATAACCAGACTTTTACCAGCAAATATTGGAGACAAGTTATTCCAGTGAGAAAGAATGTAGGGAACAGATACATCTTAGTGGAAGAGCGCCCAGGCTGCTCGGTTATTCTTTTTTGTAGAATAGAAAAACATTTTCCTTATTGAGGGAACAGCTGGCGCCAACAAGAAAGAGTCACTAGAGTCATGGTTATTTATGTTTTTAAGAAGCATGGTTATTCCAGAGGGGTATTCTTTAGGGTGAAATAAGAAAACCAAATGTAGGCCTATTCATATCTTATATGTCACTAAAATACCCTCACTGTTGAGAAGCTGATTCAGTTCTGGAAGAACAGTGACTTATTTTTATTTTTGATAGTAGGCATATGTAAGGGCTGTTCCAGATGAAACATGTGGGGCAGAAGTTGTGTGCCCATGACAAAAGAATTTATCTGTGAAAAGCAGAGTATTTCTGGAATCTTTTCAGCATTGTAATGACAGGGTAAATTAACTTCAGGCCTCTAGTCTTGGAGGAAATGTAACATGGGACTATACTCTATATGTCAATTAGAAGTTGGAGATTTTAGATACTACTTTAACCAATAGGTTGCATATAAAGTCAAATAACATTTGATCTATGGATCTGAGTCAATCACTAATTAATACTGAGATGCCCTCCACCACAGAGAGTAGGACCCTGCCCCTTAAAGACAGATCAAATTGAGAAAGTACCTTGACATATGATTCTTGGCAAAAATGATATCTGAATATGTAACATTTTCTATTTTAAGAAAATGTTTTAAGTGGTATATGGTAATTTCAGCTGGTTCAAAGTTCAGTTTTCAGTTCAGTTCTTTTTGTTTATATAAGAATGTCCCATTATTAAAACCAATGGTATAAAGAAAATCAAATTTTGTACATCACAGTGTCTTCAAAATAAAGAAGAATGTCTTGTTCCTGTAGATGGATTCTTTGCGCAGTCCTCTTATATAATATTCAGTGTTCATCCAGAACATTTTTCTGTAAATACAATGAAATATTGCAACCGGCTCCTGCTGACCAGCTGTTACTCCCAAATTAAAACCACACATCTCTCCCTTGCTGACTCCTCCAAAATAATACATCCATTTCTAAAGCATGAGTTTCTTGGATAGAATAAAAGTCTGTGCTTTTATTTTGATAATATTAGAAATACACATTTCATCTTAACTGGTTTCTAATACTCCTGGCATTAACAGATAGAACAGAAATTGACATTAATAAGCAGAGAAGTGTCTCAGAAACTCCTCACTATGAAGTAATGGATATGCCTTATGACTTACTGCATAATTAAAGAATGAAATATAACCAAGACTCAAAATATTCAACAAAGAATACATTGACTTACATATTTTTGTTTGGAGATATTTGCTCTTTTGGTCTATTTTAATCTCTTCCCCATTTATGAATGCCTTATTTTCCACCAAGTAGGCATTCTCTCTTTCCCACTTCTTTTACAGCTGTCCACTTGAGAATGCAGATGTTTCTATCATTCACGATCAAATCCAATCAGTTGCTCTTCAGATAGTTATTTTTTCCTGGACATCCTCCATAACGCATCTCTTGCTGTTGGGGACAGGAACCTGATGATCACCAGTCGTTGCGTTCTTCTTTGGTTTTACCAAGTCTGTGAGTCACATCTATGGCAGCCACGACCACTTGATTCAGCCAAAGAGAGTTTTTTTTAAAATATATATTAAAAATATTCAAGTACACTCCTTTATGGCATATTACACTAATATAACATGTTTTGGTGTTGCCATTGTACTGAGGCAAAGTGAGAGGGTCTTATTCAAGCATCGTGAACAAGTCCAAAAGAGTCTGTGAATGTTCTCATTCGTCCAGGTCATAGTTATCTCTCTCAAATCAAATTAAATCGAAGGCAACTGGACTTGTATTGGTCTGTGGAAGACATTTCGCCTCTTATCCAAGCGGCTTCCTCAGTTCTTACGTATTGGTCTCTCTAGTCCAGGAACACTGCATGAACATAACTGCAAATCTATGACTTATTCAAAAGCTGTTGCTCTTATTAGCTGCTTTAATGTGTCACAAAGTTTGTTGTCACTGAGACATAAAGGGATAAACTGAAGAGAGCTTTAATCTCTTCAGGAACAAGCTTGTGGGCTTAAAAATGACCAAGCAGATGGCACATGCAGATGGTCCAAACTTCATCGTCTCATGTGCTGCTGAGGTTTGATATCTGTAGATTGAGTTGTCATGGTTACTTAACAACAGTAGCAAGTTCATGGAGAGGGGGAGGTGGGGTTGTGAAGGTGAATCAAAGGCACCACAAGCAGGGTCAGGAAGCAGGGTCCTGTCGCATGTACTGCACATATTGTAGTATACAGGTATACAACCAAACCCGTGACCGCTGCAAGAAAAGTCAGTTTTCACAGCACACACGACACAACAAATTTGATTACGCCTGTGGTTTCCAATTAGGCTGATTGCATGTACAAGGTTATAAAACAATGTAACCACCACAGCTTTCTCAGATTTGGCCTGGGTTGTGTCCAATGCAACTTGGAATCAGAATCATAATCTGGTTTATTGCCAAGTAGGTTTTCAATATACAAAGATTTTGCTCTGGTGTTTTGCTGCATAACAATAAATAAAGTAAGAAGAAAAACAATATACTGTATATGAACAAAGATAAAACAAGCAAGTACTGCGGGTCAGATAGCTTACTTTTAAATAGAAAAATTTAACAATAGAAAAATGTTTACAATAAAAATGTAAAGAAATATTATAGAAAATATAGATATATACAATATAAATATATATACTGTGGAATGTGCATTAGGTCGCGGGGTGGAAGGGATCGATGCCATAAAAACAAATACATCTGTAAAACAATAAGAAAATAATGTGGAAATATAAACAGGAATTAATAAAGGAATAAATAAGTAAATTAAAAAATGCTGAAATATAAAGAGAAATATATAAAAGAATTTAAAAAAATGCATATACCTTTTGCCTTAGCTTTCCCCCTACTGCTTTTACTTGTCCCTTATTGCCTTTGCAGGGATTGACTGCTCAGCCCACCTAAAGCCAGTTGATGGACAGCTTGGCGCTTCAAGGAAAAGGAAAAGCAATAAGGAAAAGTGTGTTTTAAAATTCTTTTATCTATTTTTCTTTATATTTCCACTTTTTTTTTTTTTACTTATTTCTCTTTTTTATTCCTGCTTTTATTTCCGCATTAATTTCTAATTTTTTTAATAGATATATTTTTTGGGGGGGCACTCCTATGACTCCATATTTAGGCACCTAATAATAAAAGCCACGACAAATCCAATAGGATAGGCGCTCCGATCCCTAATTTAACCAACAGTACCTCCTCCACTCCCGCAGGGGCGCTCCCGTACCGACGTAACATTAAGTAACTTCCGGGTCAAACCTTCTATTACCCCGCCTCGCCCCCTCAACAGTCCTTCCGGCTTGACCGCCATCACAGACAGCAGGTAGGATTATAATGTTGATAACTATCTGCTAAAACTCATGTTTAATCTTTGCCATCCGTCCAGTTCTTTTTAATAAATTGAAACTATCGCAATCTAGTGACTTCATTGAACATCTATGATCAATATTGTGACGCAGCAACTGATTAAACATGAACATTTGTAGCCGCGTTCGGTGACAAACCAGTGTCTCCAGATCTGTTCGTTAAACAAACTGCAGCAGCCGAGCGTCCCCTGAAATCTGTACCGAGTTATTGTTGAAAACCTCAAACACTATTTTATTCTGTAGTATTTAGAGCAACCAGGGCTCCAGTCGCCTTAACGTTAGTGCGAAATCGGACGCTGTTGGCAGAGATTGGATAAACAGTGCACGAGTCCGCCTTCGCATGTCTGGTTTGAATGTATAGACTCATTATTGGGCCCAGACGAGCTAAATGTTGTTAGCAAACTGGCTAATATCAGTAGTCAGTGGTAACCGACGCAATGTGTTATTACAGTGAAGCACGACACATGTTAAGTTGGAAGTATAACACTTAATTACTGTTAAGGTTGATAGACAATTGTTCCGTATTTACAGTGCATACAGTACATGCAAAAGTGACAGGTCTTTTGTAGTATTAATTTGAGGTTATAGTGTCGTCTTATTATACGTGATGTCAGGAGTTTGGGGGGAAGCATTTGGTTGCTGCACTCAACAGTCTAAATGTCTCATAACTTGATTGGAGATGTGACGTCACCACTTTGCATCAGGTCAAGCAGTAAAAAAAATTGTCATCTACAGTTGAACTGATGTTTGTTTGTGTGTGTGCTTTCCTGCAGGCATGGCTATTCGCTACCCCATGGCCGTTGGCCTTAATAAAGGCCATCCAGTTACCAAAAATGTAACTGCCCCCAAACACAGCCGCCGGCGCGGGGTGAGTATCTGCTGTTGAGTGACCACAGTGACGAGTAGTTTGGAGTATCACTTTAAACTTTGAAGGATCAGTCTTAGTGTTGTTTTTCTTTGTTGCTGCCAACTAAGACTTAAACCCAGCAGGTGTGTGTGTGTGTGTGTCTCATGAATATATTGGGGAATTGTGATATGAAGTTTGGTCTTCATTATCAACACAAGTATTCATTTCATACAAGGTCTCATGCAAAAACTGATCCATTTAAACACCACAGTTCACAGAAGTGATTACGGGCCAATCACTGATTAGCTTCTTCAGTATGAACTACTGGGCTTTGAGCTGAGTCAGTTTTTCAGTGAATTATAGCAACACCAACTGGTTTTATATGTTGATGAAGAAAAGTAAGATACAAACTTTCCACAGCCACCTTTTTACGCCTTTTACACCTTCCCTACTCTAATTAAATGAGTACAAACTTAATCATTTCAAGATGAGTAGATCACCTACCATGTGTCCTATGTCTGATCAGGTTCAGATATTTCTCTAAAATTTTTTTACAGAAGCATTTATAGTATGTAGAGTTGATTTCAAAGCTGCAGTTCTATTTGGTGCTTTACAATGTCAGCTTTGTAGTGTGAAAAACACCAGTGAACTGATCTAATAGTTCAGATATTTAAAAGCTTTGTTGAAACATTTGTTTTTCTTGTGCAGCGTCTGACCAAACACAGCAAGTTTGTTCGGGATATGATCCGCGAGGTGTGTGGTTTTGCTCCATATGAGAGGCGAGCCATGGAGCTGCTGAAAGTGTCCAAGGACAAGAGAGCTCTCAAGTTCATCAAGAAGAGGGTGAGTTTCTGTTGTCTGTCAGAGCGCTGAACAGGAAATGTAGCTGTAAACTGGAACTCTTTATTTATGAAAGCTATGGGGGTTGAAAATAGACATGGACACAGTTTCAGTGATTTGGCCATACACTTTGCTACATAAATAGCTTCTGCTGCAGAATCTAATGCAGATTGTATATGTATATTAGCCTTTTTGTATTTAGAGTTGTAGCTGTCTGACACTGCAGCAGGTTTTTTGGGGGTATGCTGAAGGCGTCATCCTCATTCTGTGCTTTTGTCACCTGCAGTGCTGAAGTGAGTCAGTCTAACATCGCTGTGTTTCTTCCACAGATTGGCACTCACATTCGCGCCAAGAGAAAGAGAGAGGAGCTGAGCAACGTGCTGGCAGCCATGAGAAAGGCTGCTGCCAAGAAGGACTAATATGTCACTTAATAAACGTTTGCTAAAGTAAAAAAAAGAAAAAGACTGATGGTGTGTATGTGTTCTACTTTGTTTTTGCTAATTTGTCAGCAATCTGTTCTGATTCTGATGGTCCACATCCACCGGCAGTAAGATCCACCTCAGCTCTGTTCTGTGTTGAGGATGTTGTGTTAAACATACTTCAGCAAAACCTCAAAATACCAACGTGATGCACCGAAATTAATGAGATGGACACTGTGTTGCAGTGCAGGTTATTTAAAGTCAGGTGTTGTTGCAGGCTCTTTCATAGGATTGCATTAGATTTTGTGTGTTTCTGGCCTTTCAGTCACTGCAGTGTGTTCAGCGTGCTGTTGATCACTAGAAATGATCTTTTGAATAGTTGGAACAGACTTTGTGTTAGCATTAGCCTTAGCTTGATCTACTGTGACTGAGCCGAGGGAAGCTGCTTTCCAGACACTGAAGAAATGTAGTTTGCTGATGAACTTAGAATATCTCAACCCTCTGTGAGAATTATTCATCACAGATGAGATGAGCTCTTCACACCATTTTTTTTTCCTTCAATATTCATTAATGACACAAACTGAATTAAATGGACAATGTTTTTCATTGTCAGTAAATTTATTACCATACCAAATAATTTAAATTTGTTATCTTAAGTTGAAAAAATATATTGTCTATGTATTAATGAAACTTACTTTTACATTCACTGACCCTGACCTGTCAGCTGACAGGTGCTGATGTTAGTGAGCACTGTCCTGTTTCCTGTGTCAGGGACAATAAAATCCTTCAATCCAAGTTTCAAATTATCAACAAGAAATTATATATGTAGGATTTAAAAAAAAAAAACTTGGTTCTCACCTGATATTAATGGTATTTTTTCCTTTACTGATCCTGCCTTGGCAATGAAAAACTTATTTTACATAATTTAATGGGACTGACAAGTTGTCACAACAACTCCTTCACAATTAGGAAAACGAGCATCTCTTCAGAGAATGAAAAGATCTCAAGGACAGTCTGGTGATATTTCTCACTGACCGTCTGTGGTCGAAGCTTTCAGTCATTTCCTCTGCTCCATCTGCACTCAGATGGAGACGATTACCATTTCTGTCCAGCAGAGGGAGTCCCTAACGCCTCAGTTCCTGACTTCAAATATTCTCTTCAGTGTGGTGACCAGTGCAAATGATAATGTTGTAACTGTGTAAGACTACAGGTGTAGATAACCTCCACCCATCTTCTCCATCTTTGTGCCCCCACGGTCTATCCACACAGATTGTTCTCAAAATTGTGATATAATAAAGTCATTAACAGTCTCATATTTTGAACTGGGGCAGGAGAGAACACTTACAGCGGGAGGCTTGATCCCTGTGATAACACAGAAAGTGAGAGAAAAGTTAGAACGGCCTTCTCCAAACAGAATGAGAAAAATAAAACGAAAATATGCAATGACAACAACCCAGACACGAGTGAAGGACAGCAGAGAGGACTGAAGGAAGAAAAAGATGATGACAGCAGAGGAGGAAGATGATGATAAATGATTATTCCAAAAGAATGACATCAACCAAGATTACATTATTTTAAATTCTTTTTTCTGTTCTGTTAAATCATCAAATTCTGCCCTTGACCTTGGTGACCTTTGTCTGAGACCAGCCCTGCTCTGCAGCTTTGGTGACTGTGACTAGTAGAAGCTTAGATTAAGTGTTAGATTTAGTGAAGGGATAAAAATGTAGTTTTAGACATTAACATTTTGTTTCATTCATCAGCCACCAGTCTGTCTCCCAGCTGAAAAGCCATCAGCCTGCCTCCCAGTCAGCTAACCTCCAACCAGTACTCAGGCAACTAGCCTTTGGCCTGATTCCCAGTCTGCAAATCCTCACACGCCTCCACCATGTTTCCAAGCCTGCACCCAAGCCAGCTAGCTCCCGGTCTAACTGTCAGTTGGCTAGTCAGGCTAATGATAAACTGTAAATAAATACAGGAACTATAATTTTCTTACTGAGAGAGTATTACTTTCTCTTTTCTCTGATATTTAATAAACTATTATGAACATGTGATGCAGAAAAAAAAGTTGAAGTAATGTCAGACTGTTGCTGCTGCCAAAGCTTGTAATGTGATATAATGTAATGCATGTCATATACTGTAGAAGCTGACACTAACAGAGTTGCCACACTTTGTCAGAGCTCTGGCCTCAGTATCCTGCAATACTGGCTTCATTATTCTTGTCCTTGATAAAATTCAAAGCAAAGTGGAGTATCTACTGAAAAAAAAATGACACGGATGTATTAATTGAGCTTGTATACACTCGCTGAGCACTTTATTAGGAGCAACATACTAACACTAGGTAGTTCCCTGCTTTACTCTCAAACAGAGTTCTTCATGTCATTGATTCCACGAGATGTTGTAAACCTTCCTGTGCACCAAGTTGACATGACTGCATCACTTCATTTCTGCAGACTTGTCAGCTGCACATTAGGCTACCTGAAGCTCCTGACTTGTATCTCCAGGATTTTATACACAGCACTGCTAACACATGATTGGATGATTGAAGTGATGATTGCATGAATAAGCAGGTGTTCCTAATAAAGTGCGCAGTGAGTGTACGTCGTATCTTACAACGTATCCATGGTATATGATTGGCTGCGTCAGTCAGAATACCCCAGACAGGAACTATGAGTCAAGAAAATTAATTCAAGCAATAAGATGTATGGAAGATGTAGTACATGTATACGTTTTATATGAGAAGGGAGGTGGTACACACGGACCTACGGCTGTGGCTCCAATCACTCGTCTTCACTGTATGAGTGGCGTTGCCCCTGGTGACGCGTCTCTATCTACTTTAGTCCCACCCACGCTTCTCATTCTCGACCCGTGATTGGCTATTAGCAGTAGCCCCGTGCCTCTGACTGGCTAGGCTGGGTGTCAGTTAGTTAGCTGGGTATATTTAGCTGATTACATTATCGGATCAGGTTTAACCTGCGGTCCAACAATATAGGGAGAAGTTATAGTTTATGCTATATTCCGGCCAACATTAGTCGCGGTGTAGTTAGCTAACTAGTTAACCTAACATCAACAGCAGCTTTTTTTTTATCTTAGTAGATCCTGGGTTTTCTGTGAGGACCGAAAACAGACGATTTGTGAAATGTCTTCAGACGAAGACAGGGCCAAGGAAATTTTGAAGGGCTTCAAACTGTATCCTTTGTGCTGTTTGTTTGCTGATGTTCTGCGACGATTAGAGGCACAGTAATGTGCTTAGTGACTGTCCTGTTAAACGCTGGATACCGTTATCTAACATTAGCAAGATGGTAGTAACATCTTATGACTGTAGTTGTTGTACAGTGAGGTTAGCTGCTGTGGCTAACCTGTCTGTCTGCCCTCTCATTTGATACAGCCGGTTACATAGATGATATGTGTCTTCATTTGATGTGACAAGATGAAGTGGTAGTTACGAAGCTAGCTAGTTAATGTATGAATGACGGCCTTATAGCTAAAATAAGTGGCCTTGCCCTGTGGCTAACCTGGTCGGCTAACTGTTCAGTGTAGCAGCTGTAACGGTAAATATCCTATTTAGCAGCAGTGACATACGATGGAGATAAGGTGAAGATTGAGCCAGGTGGTTGCCAGATACCGGTTGTTGTTAGTCAAAGTTTTAGTCACTGTTATGTTAGCTGGTAGCTGAAAGTTAAAGGCAGAATTGTTACTTGTGTTAAGAATAGCTTGTTTGATGGTTACGTACGTGTCGGAAGTTGTCAAATCCAGGTGAGTCCTTCTCTTGTTTAGAAGTGATGCCAGACCTCATTACAAATAAGTGTATTTCAACTCTGCACTGCTATATACAAGACTATATACACCACTGTAGCTTGAATGTGTTAGCCCACCCACCAAAAGTCGCGTATACTTTATATTACTATCGACAATTATCCGGTCGTGTTGTAAGGTTTTGAATGATTTTGTTTCTGTCAGAGGGAGAATAACGTCTGCTGTTATTACTATCAGAGTTTTGCTACTGTTGTCACTAAAGAGGACTTTCAAAACAAGAGAAATTACCTTGGAAAACCGTCATATATTCCCCAACACATCCACAGTAGGCACTCTTAATGTCTTAATTTTTGTTTTGGCTTTTTTTAATTTTTATATTAGATTGTGTGCAGGGGAGATGCCAATAGAAAGCATGGGAAAAGAGAGAGTAGGGTATGACATAACCAAGGCCTCAGGTTGGACTCAAACCTGTGATGTTGTGCTTGTGTGGTCATCAGAAAGCCCTGGCACTTATTTTTACAGTGTTGATAGTTTACTGATATCCCCCCCTGTTACTGCTCTTTACTTTCTCTTTGTGTTGTAGCACTACAACACTCTGACTCATCTGCTTGTGTCTGCTTGTAGTTTGACTTACGATGCATTGCTTGGGGTAAGATCATCTACTCCATTCATTTCCTTTAGTCGTTCATGCATGTAAGCCTATTAATTCTCTACCCAAGATAAATCACAAGTTTCTCTATTGTATTAGTGCAAAAGGAAGTGCATAGAGAACCGTTATTTTGTGTTTATGTTTTACATTTTAAACAGTTGTTTGCCTCAGTTTCCTTCCTCTTCTCTGTAATTGATCTGGGCCATGTTTCCCCCCCAAATGATCTAAGGCAAAGTTAATCATAGTCGTGTTATAAGGTGATGGTCTGAGATCAACTTAGCTGAAGATGTTTTGGTGGAAACAGCCCTGGTGGTTCTGGTGGACACTGGACAGTTGATGTGTGTGGTAGAGTAAAGCAGCTGTGTTATTGTCAGGCAAATCCAATCAACCCAATTACTGCAAACAGTATTGTACTACCACCTCCAGTACATGCTAATAGTCGTGCCATTATCGTAGTGGTGTATTTATGGTTTACTGTTGTGTAAATTTTAAAGATCTGGGGGAGCTACTAATAGAATAATAATAATAATATTTGCTAAAACAAACAAAAAAACTAAAGTCATTGAATACAATTGAATGCATACAAAAAATGCACAACATAAAATTTCAAAGAAAAGCGTGTTGCCATCCCCATGGTAACATATGCTAGCCGTAGGATCAGCCCTTCTTACCTAGGTATCAGTATGTATCTGATCAGGGAGTGACTGGGCCTTGCCTCTCTGCAAAATGATAGAAATAAACAACAACAGAAAGATTTACTGCCAAGCTTCCTGAAATGACATCCATGTTTGGAACAAATTCTGTCATCGGTCAATACTGTTTATTGTCAGAGTTGGCAGCAGAAACCCAGCCTGTCAGTGAATCAATGACCTGGAGATCCAAGGGTCCACACCTTGGAGAGCGGTTGTGACACACATGGGCCCAAATGATACTTTCTGTATGGTCACATGGGTCCATGAATGTTTGCATGTCATAGCTTTCTGTCATAGCATCTGTCCAAACTTATAAACATACAGACCATATGTGCCAACATACGTACTGTATGTGAACACATCTGTGTATGCACGCAGCTCATGTAGACCGTGTCTTTTTTGGTGCACATCCGCTCCTTTAAGCTGATTCACCTGAGCTGAACAGGAAAGTAGGAGGATGAAACAGAGAGCAGGCTGATCTATTGATAGTCCTAAACCTTCATCACACCCAAACAGAATATCATTTTACATCAGTTAAGTTTTGAGTTCAGCTCAGCTTTGTTGTGATTCAGAAGCTTTCAGACAGACAGTCACGTTAACTTGAACCTCTGCTGGAAAATATAACCCCAAGGCGAGAAGTTCAAGAGCTTGGAGTTGGCTAATCAGCAGCGTTTCCTTTGTCACTGTGACCTGCTAAAAGTTATTAGAAGTTTCACATTTTTCCCACTGCTACTATAAATCCCATGTTTTTAAATTGCCATTAATCCAGGAATATTGTGTTTTTAATCCTTGTAGAATAGATCAATTTACGAACGCAAACTGTAGGAAGCGTTGGTTAAGCCAACGTGGCGAGTTGATGCTTTCCATATTATTGTTGGACTTTGAGTTCATGTGACCATGTTGGACTGAATTATCCTCAGTAATACCTTCTAGAAAAAGCAGCAGGTATAGTCACCACAACAGGCCCAGCGCTTTCCAGCCAGTGGAAACATGACCATACAACAACAAAGCTAAAACTAAACTTTTAGTTTAGTTATTTAACTGTGTATGAAATATGTCCCCCTTCACTATCCCAGTCCGTACAAAAGAAGAAGGTATGAGTGTTTGGTAAGGACAGGCTTCTTGCTGTAATGTGGTAATACCTAAATCCATGATTTAGTGGAACAGGGATTTACTACCTTCTGTCCATACAGCCTTATGAAAGCCAACACAGAGGCTAAACAGCATATCATTTCCTTTTTTTCTCTTCTGGACTTTAACATCTACAATCCATAATCCTTATGAAGAACATACAGTATATAAGAAAATCTTTAAAAAGTGGAAATCTGTACCTTTCTAAAGCAAAGACAACAGATTGTCCAGTGTGCGAAAGCAGCACCTGCTATTGTCAGTTACTGGTAGTTTGGCTGAATTTATTGTCATTCTGAGATAGTTGAAGAAAAATACCTTGTTTTTTTTTTTTAATCAGAGAGGTTTGCACATTGTAAAAACAAGAGATGTCTTTGCTAAAAATAACTGAATCTGCACACTTCTTTTTAGCAGTTTAGCAGTAAGAAGCCCGTTTGTCTTTATTGTTTGTAGTTCAAAATGACTACAGAGAGAGAAGCAGGATAAATCAGAGCGCGGTACTCGCACCACAGTGTGAAAGCTTTTACCCTCCCCTTAGGTTTGCTCCATGGAGCAGGTTCACGAAGTTACCTGGATAACTCTGCTGTGTGAAAGAGACTGTGCAGTGTTTTACTCAACAATGTTCTTCGGATAACTCTGTTAAACCTGTTGTTGAACTGCATCCTCTGATGAAGCGGTTGTTTACTAGTGTCTGGATTGTTCTCATGGTTTATTGGCTGCAGATTAAAGGCAGAATATAAATCACTAAATGTAATAGTCTATTCTTATAAATAAATAATGTGTGTAAGGAAAAGGTTAATTACTTTCTGAAGCCTGTGTATTCTGGTCTCACCAAGGACAACTAACATTTGTTTGACCCTCTGGTGTGATCTTGTGTTAATGTGACGGCTTGTCTGTTAACTGGTTAATTAACAGAAAATTAGGAAATTAATGAATAGCTGTTATTGATGATTATTTATTAATCATTTATCAAGTGAAAACACTTTTCTGGAACATTGTGGTAATTTGCATTTGTAATGTTATTGATTCATTAATTGGAAAAAAAAATAGTCAGACTAATTGATAACAAATATGAATGTAAAGGTTTGTTAGTACGTTGTAGTTGCAGCTCAGCATGAGGCAAAGATTAACCCGGGAACAGCCCCACAGAGTTGATGGTGAGGTCAGAGAGAGTCAGAGTGCGTGTGTGTGTGTGTGTGTGTGTGTGTATGCGTGTGCGTGTGCGTGTGTGTGTGTTGGTGATTAGACTGTTGTGTCTTCCTCCTCTTCCTCACTGCCTGTCTGCAGCGTGACAGGATCGGCCTCTATTTGCTCTGTATCACAACATTGTAAATGCAGCAACACATTACAGCTGTTACTAGGGTATTACAAATAATAACAGAGGAGCCCTGAAAACCACAGGCACTGCTTTAAAATAATTTCTTTTGCTGAGTTGTTGAATATTGAATATTGATGACTGAATTGAAAACGTGCATCTGTTCAATAGAAGTGTGTTGGGGCTGTTGTTGTATTGGGGTTTGGATGCTACCTTTACTTTGAGCCATTAGTGCATCTTTAAAAATAAATGCAGACTAAACAGTGACAGCAACTTTTCACTGGGGGCTCATTAACTTTGTGTGTGTGTGTGTGTGTGTGAGCGTGTGCGTGCGTGCGTGCGTGTGTGTGTGTGCGTGTGCGTTCTGACAGATTTGTGTAGGCACCCTGGTGGTTTACACACACACACACACACACACACACACACACACATTCACAACCTGCAGCTGGCCCTGGGGAGGCCGCTGTACAACCTTGTGTGGTGTTGTTGAAGCTATATTAGATTTTATTTTGTGTAGTTTTGTGAGTAAGTGATTTGGGGGCGACTGAAGGAAAAGGTCACACATGATCCCAGTTGCCCACTTCTTTTGTTTAGACTAACCCACCTGGTGAAAGAGCATCAGTGAGTCGGACACTGCAGTCTGGCCTGGATTATTCTGGAAGGTGGGGAGGAGGATGATGATGTAGGAGATTGGATTTAGTTAGACTTGAGAGGATTAAAGAAACCATTCAACTCAGCACACTTTACTAAAAAGCCAGAGGGCAAGGTGGGGGAAGGTGGACGAGGTGGAGCTCTGCTATCAGTGGGATCTGACCTGTGGAGGTTTCTGATTGGCCAATACAGCACAGATAGACATGAGCTGAAGCTTCCAATAGTCCATAATAATGATTTTATATTGATCATTGAATTATAACTAGCAGCAATTCACTTTGAACTTCACTAATTATGTCATGTATTTCATGGTTTGCTGCTACATTGAATATGAACCAACATTGTTGTAGTACATGATTTGTGAAAAACATGAATGTGAAGATGTCGGTCATCTTTATATCGACACTAACACAAACTTTTCTTTAAAGGTTCATATTTTACACTTTGAACTGTTGATCCATAAGAAGATATATTTGTGGTTTTAAGAACCAAAAACCATCTCAGTGTAGTTTTACATCTCCTCTCTCAGGCTTCTCTCTGGAGCTCTAGTAACAACAGGTCGGTGAGCCAATCAGAAGAGAGGACGCTATGAGCCTCTCTTATGATTGGCTGACTGTTTTGTGAGTGATCTAATAAAAATATAGCAGATTTCAGGTATAAACACTCAGAGAAACCAAATCCTACCAGGTTTGGATGGTGGGTCCAGGTGCGCGAGGCTGAGAGCGGTGGCTGGTTTGTTGTGACATCACAAAGTTACAGAAGTCCTGACAGCTGGTTTTAAGGTTCAGTTTCCTAATTACAGGCTGTGTGCATTTCTCTGTTGATATTTTCACAGTATTAATATAGAACCTAGACCTGCTTTATAATCAAACAACACATGGACATCTACCTTTAGACTATATGGCACCTTTAACATGTCCTGTATCTTCTCCTTAATCGTTTTCTTTTATGTGTGATAAGTTGTGTCCTTTCAGTTGACTGTGTCTGTTAGTAATGTGTATGCAGCTCTCTCTCCTCTCTCATGCAACAGTGTGGACAGTAAGAGACCTGTGTATTTTGAGACAGTTGCTGGTTGTGGCGAGGTGGCGAGCGATGAAGGGTTTCACAGATGGTGTGGAGTCGAGTGTATGTGACACTAAGTAGTATCTGAGTTTGACAGGACACTGAGTGGAGAATCTTCTGGAACAGAGGGCTGTAGGATGATGAGTCTGTACTGGTGTCCATCAGTCTGATATCCAAAGACTAAATGAACCTTTCTCAGCTTCAGGCGGTGCTGCTGTCTTCCTCTGTGTCTTCATTGTACCGTGAGAAGTCAGACTTTTCAGATCTTACACACGCTTTAATGAATTTATGTGGTTGTACGTTTTTAAATGAAACAAAGCAGCAACACACTGAACTGCAGACTGAACTGTCGCAAGGCCTGGTCTCATGGTTAGTGTGGGGTCCTCGCTCTACAGCTTCACAGTGAAAAGGTGTGGACCTTGATGGGTCATTAGCTGTGGTGGTGCCCACACTGACTGTTGTTCTGACCGTGACCCCGGTTGTTCTGTTGAAACGCCTGTGAGGACGCAGCACGAGAAGCTGTAACGTGCAGCGGAGCCACTGACTCGGTCCTCGCAGGCTCTGTGATTGACAGCTGCATTGTGTTGGTAGTGAGTGTGGAGGTCAGGAACAGCTGACCCGCTGACAGACTGATGGGACAGCTAGCAGCCAGCATCATCCTCACAAAGGCTCCTTCAGCTTCCTCTCTCGCCTACACACTGCTGTCTTTAGGTTACGAGTTACCTACAGGTTCACAATATTTCTTTATTTATTGAAGCTGAAGCTTTCACCGACAGGAGTTTCTAAAGCAAAATATTTTTTGCTGGAAGTTTGGGGTTTGCTGGGAAGTCAGATTGTAGTGACTGATCGAATTAAACAGATATTATAAGATTAAGATGAATAAAGTGTGCATGTGTTCTTAAACATGCCTGTTAAACATGTCCTTTTAGTCGAGTTTTAACATCTGTCTCATCTGTACACAATTGACAGTCAGGTATCCACTCTTTTAAAGTTTTATTTATATAGCAACAAATCATAACAGAAGTTATCTCAGGACACTTTTCATATAGAGCAGGTCCAGACCGTACTCTTCATGATATCGATTATAGACACCCAACAATTCACCCATGGGTGAGCACTTGGCGACAGAGGCAAGAAAAAAAAACTTCCTTTTTAAGAGGCAGAAACTTCAAGGAGAATCAGACTCCAGTCGATCAGAGTCATTGATCATTGACCATTTAAAGAAATCACTTGAATATATCACAGCTTGAACTAAATGAAGGTGAACGACCTCAGGTCTGAGTAGTCACTTCACGTAAGATTCGGCCCTGCAGCTGCCACCAGCTGTGAAAACTCTACAGTCTGTGGTTTGCACTTGTTGAAAGTCATGATATATCTTATAGTATGTTGTGATTTTGATGTGAGTCATGATTTTAGGGGGAATAATCATTTTTGCATTTCATTTTAACTGAAAAAAAATATATATATATATATAAAAAACGTGATTTAAAGATGTGATTTTAACTGGCGTCAGAACCGAACAAGCACCTTCTCTTTCATCTGTAGAATATGATTTGTAGACTGGGGCGTCTCTGTAGCACCACTATGCATTTATATTACATTTATGAAGGTACATTGTGACACTTTTGTCTTCATCAAAAACATTGCAGCTCCTGCAATTTGGATATTGCACTTGGCCATATTGCAATTTCTGTTCCCATGGAAACCCATTTTATTTGTCTGCCACCTGCCAAACTGAAACTGAACATTAAAGGCTGCTCACTGAGAATACTGCAGAATAAACTAAGAGCTACACCTCTGTAATTCATGGGAACTCTGAGGAATAATCCGCTCATTTTAAATGTCTTGGTTTTACTTTTAATCCTTAAAATATGGAGTGATGGAAACTGCAGGTTGATGACACGTGGGTGTTATAGGTGTTGTTCACAGATTGTTAAGGCAGATCAGTCTGTTATTCCTGCAAGTGTTTCAAATATTTCAGTTCGTTTTGTATATTTAGTTTGGTTGTTGCCACTTAACCTCAAACCAGAAACTGGATGAATCTTCGAGATGCAGAAACGGGAAAAGTGCTGTGGCAGGGAACTGAGGACCTCTCTGTACCGGGAGTAGAACATGAAGGTACACTCACACACCAAACACCAAACTAGACACACACACACACACACACACACACACACACACACACACACACACACACACACACATCTTTGGATGTATAAGACGATCTGGTCCCTTTTTAACACTAAAGATAATGATAACTTCTGAGGACATTCAGCATTTGGTGATAAAAATGTGTCAGTGTTTAAGTGGAGCTAACATTGGACAGTGTGTAGTGGTACATAGTTACAGGCCTCCTTCATCAGGGTGCAGCCAACCAGTGCATCAAGCGGTGCCACACACATTCTCAGTTTAATCTGGGAAAGGTAACTTTAAAACAAAGTAGTTCTCTCTTGATCCAACAAGTAGCAGGTCCTGGATCCACGGCTCTGCCAGTGAATCTCTTTTGTACACTTTTGAAAACGAAGTTGATGTAGTTTTCACCACGGTTAATTATAGTTTCTCTGTCTCTCCAGCTCGCGTCCCGAAGAAGATCCTGAAGTGTAAAGCAGTGTCCAGAGAACTGAACTTCTCCTCTTCGGAGAAACTGGAGAAATTCAGGCTGGAGCAGAAAGTTTTCTTCAAGGGACAGTGTCTAGAAGGTAATGAGCCAAAACACTGATCTGTAGCACACATTTCTGCTAATGGTTAAAAGGCTAATCAAATAACTGTTATAATGTTTACCAAAAAGGTTTGAAAAGTCCATATTACAAGTCCGACCCACTGGTTCTCGGTTGTCTTTGTTCTCCCTGTTTGGAGGGAAAGGGCTTACATACAGATGGGTGGGGTTATTGGAATGATGGGTGATTTGCAGGCAGGTATTTGCAGGTATTAGATTTGCGATTTAACACCTCATCTACAAATAGGAGAAACATTTTCATTCACTGAAAAACTCATTTTTTAATGTCTTTGTTCGTCATCTGGGACGTGAAGACAGTAGATTTCAATAACATACAGTCACAGAAAGTAAAAGTTAACGTCTTGGTTGTTGCTCAGTTATGAAATTTTATGTGTTATGTGTGTTATGAAAACACACTGCGGAGTGTCTGCTGAGGGAAGCAGAGCAGCCAACAGAAACCTCCTTCATCACCCGTCTCTACTTCCATCACAGTTTGTCTTGTGGTTGATTATTGTGACACAGCTTTAAAAAGTGCAGTGACTGCGGGTCCCCTTGACTGATGCATCCTCTCTTTTAGGGGACAGCCCTGATGTGAATGATAGAGGATGAGTGTCAGCCTGTTATGAAGAACTTGAGTGGCTAATACCTTGGCCATCAGCATTAAGCAGACTGAGGGGGGGGGGCTGTGTTTCTGCTGAGACATGACTCAGTCCAGCAGGATGAAGGCAGCCTCCCTCAGCTGCTGTGTAACACCTGCCCCACCTTTACTGTTAATCTTTCAAAGCGCACCTGCTGCATCACTTCAACAGACAGCTCAGTCAGCCGTGTGTCTGTGTATGTTGTCAGTGTTGTGACTTCTGTGTTACTGAGTGTTTGAAGCGCTGTCCCCGGGGGCCCTGCTGTACGGAGGTGAGGCTGCAGAGAGCCCCTGGGGGGGGACAACACACAACCCACACCAACACAACATGTTTGTGTTGCCGGTTTCTACCAGAGAAAGAGACACATGTGGGCCAACAAGTAAAGGAAGTGAAGTTTGGAATATGAGTGTGAGTCAGGAAGATCGGTGATGTAAATTAGGGATCGATAATCGGTGGTAATATTCAGCAATTTCCGATCGGTATCATTATTTTAACGATAACCGATAAAATAAAATATCTGAGTAAACAAGTTACTGTGTTACAGTTTAAAAGGCGGAGGGTTAAAACATGTTATTTGGTGATATTATTAAAGAGCAGCTTCAGGTTACCAGGTGAATCAGTTCCCAGGTGAGAACAGCACCGAATTAAACCAATTAATTCCAGCCAGGCTCTTTGCAGCCTGTGCATACAGCTGATAATTACTAATATACACTCAGTGTTCAGTTTATTAGGAACACGTAGGTAAAACTGATGTAGTGTAATACAACAGTCCTGCAGTAAATCCTCTTTCATGAAGATTATAATGATCAGTTTGTATTAAAACTCTTGTTGATGATCATTGTGGAGGATGTAGTGTGTGGAGCTGTGTTACATTATACAGAGGTGTTTCTGTTATTTAACCTACATTCATTGATATAAATGCACACACACACACACGGGCTGATATCGTATCAACACTGAGCTCTTCGCCCGTCTGTCTCTCTCTGTGCAGAATGGTTCTTTGAGTTTGGTTTCGTCATCCCCAACTCCACCAACACATGGCAGTCTCTGATAGAAGCAGCTCCAGAGTCCCAGATGATGCCAGCCAACGTTTTAACGTGAGTCTCCACTCCACTCATCTTTCCTCCGTGCTGCTGACACATGCAGCATATCTTAATCTCATCTGTGCCGTGTAATCCTCTACAGCTGTGCTGCAGTTTGAATCGCACATTGTGCCATAATGAACAAGCTAAAGGTCACAAAACAAGTGAAATGTACCTGTTTTACCTGTTTGATGTGAATGTAATGCTGCAATTTATTATGATTTATGATGATATGATATTATGATCATTTTTTGTGAAAATATTGTAAGATTTGACAGATTTGTACAAGTTTAGAAAAACGATCAGGGAAGTTTTTATAGATTAATTCTGATTTATTACATCTTCAGGTATTTTCATAGTTTTGTTCATCATTATATCAGTAATAATGAGACTGAACACGGTGACATCACCAGAATAAACTGATGGGTCATACAGGTTTGGAAGAGAAAACAGGTGAATGGTGAAATGATCTGCTCAGGTTACAGACCCACTTCCTGTTTCTGCTTTCTGCTGCTGTATTTACTGTGTGAATCTGTTTTTATGGTGCATTGTGGGATTTTTTGTGACATTTATTAAACTGAAAGCGGTTTGTTTGGAGCTTGTCTAGTTAGTGGAGTCATCATGGTTATGTCTACCTGCTGAGTTCAGTGTTGTCATAACATATCATAACAGCTTTAAAGGGATAGTTCAGGTTCTTTGACCTGGGGTTGTGTGAGGTCATGCATAGTCGGTACATTACCTGCAGTAGATCCTGATGCTCGCTCCCAGTAAGGAGATGCAACCGGGAGCACCGGCAGACTAGCAGAGCGATGTGCTGCTGTGCGCAGGGCCACTGGAAAAAACGTGTTTTAGACACTTTTAAAAACACCCACCGAAACAATCCAATATCCGTTTAAATGTGCGCTTCATTACGCCACTTTCTGATTCTGATGTGTAGGAATACAGTAGTTTAATGTTTGAAAAAAATGTAGTGCCAAGGGAAAGTGCTGAAAATATTCGACATGAAGCTACATTTACAAGGATATTGGATTGTTTTGGTTTTTAAAAGTCTCTAAAACACGTTTTTTCAAGGTGGCCGCCGCCCGCAGCAACACATCGCTCTGCTAGTCTGCCGGTGCTCCCGGTCAGATCTCACAACTGGGAGTGCGCTAAACAGAATCTACTGTAGGTCATGTACCAACTATGCATGGCTACCTCACACAACCCAAACCCAAGCTATCCCTTTAAAATTTTCCTTTAACTTTGTGTTGATTGTTGCCTTCACAACAGCAGAAATTCACACATATTTAACACCATGTTTTAAAGTTGATGTGCGCCTTTGTGTTCCAGTGGTAATGTGATCATAGAGACCAAGTTCTACGACGACGACCTCCATGTCAGCACCTCCAGGGTACGACTCTTCTACGTCTGACCTCTGACCCACGGCTCTACCTTCCAAAATGCTGACATCCTGCCAAGGTCTATAAATAACAGAGGTTAGCTACAAATTGCAGCAGTAAACAGTTCATGGCTGACTCTGGATCAGCACATTTGGGTGAAGCCCATCTGTGGTCCCACAGTCAGTGAAGTGAGATTTGTGTTTTGGTTGTTCTCTTGTTTTGTGCTGACCTGAAAACTTCTTCTAGACCTTGGGAGGAGAGGGAAGAGGAGGAGAGAGGACTCGGTCGTTCCCCCCTGTTCCAAGATCATCTCTCTATACCACCCCCCCAACCCCCCACCCTCCACCCCCCCAGACTGTTCCATTGTAAATACATAACCACTGATCTCAAGTCAGCCAGGGAGCCACTCACTCATGACACAATTTGTGCTTTTTTTTTTAATTCTGCCCTCCCTCTCCAAGGTTGCATTTACTCAGGAACAGAACATTAGACGTGTAACCTTCTGTGATCTGATCTTCTTCTGTCTGTCTGAACATGGAAACACCGCTCCCCACGTTTCGTCCATTTAGACAGGAGCTGCACATCCGTCTCGAGGGAAGACGCAGCTTAGTGTCTCTCCTGAGCTACGGTCAAGAAGTTTTCACCGTAAAACAGTCGATAACATTTCCTCCAGCTGTGTCCCATTCCAGAGGCTGCCTCCACTTCCTGATCAGACTGTCCCAGTGAAATGAGTCCGAAAATTGTTCTATTACCAGAGGAATGGAAGTTATGTGGATTTATTTGGACATATCAACTCTTGAAATTTCCACTTTTATGAATTGATGAGGGCTTCCTGAATGCACTGTTAATGGTGGTCTCTGTGAGGCCAAGCTGGTGGAGCTGCTGATGTATCTTTAGTCGTCTGAAGGGCACACCTTTGCTGGCAGCCTCTGAAGTCGGACACGGCTTCTACCAACCAAACCTGTCCTGTTTTCTGAGCGCACAGAGTAGAGTAGAACAGGGGTTTTCACTGTAGAGGACCGCCTGTCCACCAAGACAGCCTCTGGTTCAACTGGACTGCTTCTTGTCTGTATTGTTTGAAATGAAAACCTGCACGCTGTTGCCATGATGACACGAGCTCGACCAGGAAGTGTCTGAGGGACGTTCATCAGCAAACACAAGGGGGTTGTAGTACATACATGTATGTGCTTGTACTTGACTTTCAGAGGTGTACTTACATAAAACATTCAACGCTCAACTAAATCCTCATCGGGTGTTGACCGAGACATGCATCATTTCTTCTCAGTAGCTCACCTGTCAATAATTTTATCCCAACTTGACCCAGATGTTAACAGCCGCTTTAGGTGTTTAACACAGCTCTGCTCGGTACATCCTGGCTATAGATTTTTAACTTTGACTTCCCGTCCAATTCACTGCATTTATGTCATTGTTTGTTTTTTTCCTTAGCTGCTAACTGAGCTGTGTAAAATAGAATTGTTTTAATATGAGAGGAGTAGTGGATTAAAGTCATCCAATGTTGTAATAACATAATGTGCGTCTGCTCTTTATTGTATTGCTTTCAAATAAGTTTACCTGTACCTTATTTGAAAGCATGTGTGGGTTTATTATGTTAATGTTAACACAGTGACAGAAATGCATTGACACCTGACACTTTGGAAACACAAGGCGGCTGCTGTGTGAAATTAGTTTAGCTAAACCGCCACCCTCAGGAACTTAAAGGAAGTGGCAGTGTGATTGCACTGTTTAAAGAAAAAATCTGTTTAGGTTCGGCTGAATGATTTGTATCGGTTAAAATCACCAGTCAAATAAGTATCCAAACGCAAATGTAACATTTGTACATATATTGAATTTGCATATATGAAATATATGTACATACAAAATTAAAACACATGTAAAAATGATATATAGAAGATTGAAAATTGGAATAATTTCATATATTTACATATATGTTTAGCCTATACAAATATGTATGTTTATGCATGTATGTAGGCTTACATTGAAGACATATGTCCATCCCAAAGCCTGTTAATATATGTTGATATTATATACAGTTGGGTCCAAAAGTCTGAGACCACTTTCCCAGGATGGGAAGAGCAACATGTTTAAAATTAATGAGAAAAACACATATAAGCATATATAATTTTTATATGTATGTTATTTTAATAAACTTCCCTATATAAATTAAATGTATATCATTAACCTGTACTGTATGGCCACAACATGTTATACCATGTAAATATTAATCATAGACATTTTTGATATATGTAAATATACATATTTTATTTATTTCAGTCCTGTTTGTTTTTTGTTTGTGGTTTGGGCAGGAGTGTCATCAATAGACTGTAGTGTTAAATAAAAAAAACATTCTCATGAAAGTGCAGTCAGACTCTCCTCACTGTGGTTGTCTTTTCGTAAGTTCTTATGAATTCTCCTTTTTTTTATTATTAATTATTACAAATGCACAGGAACATTATATATATGAACAAGCATGAACACAGTAAATGGGCAAATAGTTCATCAGAATAAGTAGATGTATAAACAAATATACAGCTTAACAACCAAAGGAAAATAAGAAAATAAAAAATGTATAAAAATAAATTGCCAGGGGGTAAATTTAAAGTATAAATATGAATAGTAATACTGAAAATATTAATTAGGAAAGGAGGTTATTTTGACTTTTCGACCGTAGCTTTAGTTTCTGGTCCACACTCCAAAGCAGAAGGTGGCGGTAATGCACCTACAACACCAGGTTGCCAACCCATTTTAAAAAGGAGGAAGAAGAAGAACTACGTATCCCAGTAGTCTTTGCGGTCTACGAGTCGGGGGGTGTTGACTCGACCTTGGAGTTTGACGTGCAGCAGCATGGCGAACAAGGAGCCCAATGTGAGTGTTTTAAATGTTAAATTATTGAATTAACTATTTTTTTTCCCACGGTGATGAGCGACGTGTTTATCTGTGACTAAAATAACGAACGGTCCGTTAATGAGTTAACGTTAGCCCTGTTAACCAGCTAGCTGTTAGTTAACGTGGGCAAGTGTTAGCCAGGTCAGTTAGCATGTCGCTCAAGTTGTCTCGTGCGCCGCTAAACTTCACAACCAACCGTCGTTTTTGAAAAGGTCGTATCTTGACTTGACCGTTGGTGGCTGTTAACAGACTAATATCACATACTGGTACAAACAGACAGAAGAGAGCGGGTCTGTAGGCCTTGTTCTATTCATTCAGTCCGCTCAGTCAGTTTTAAGGTGATTCCAGACCGGTAAATTCTCCCCGTTTTACCTGGACAGAGTCTTTGTTATACACATTCTAATGTGAGGCAGACTGTAATGAACTGGACAGCTAGGCTACACATACACAGTGTTGATTAATAATGTGTGGTTGTTTTTAAATGAAAATGCTGGCTCATTCAATTCTTGTTCTTGTTTGCTCTTTTAATATCAATACGCGGTGCATTGTGGGTCCCCACCAGCAAATCTTGCAGAGGTGTGGACTCCTGGAAAGTGTACAGCAGTCCGTGACAGAACCCTCAGACACCTTACTGAATTAGACCTGGGCTGAGATGTTTATGTTCACTATAATTCCATTCAGAAATAACACAATGACAGAATGTATGATGATGTATGACTATTTCAGTCGTGGGTTTCAAACACTTTCTGTAATAAAACATCTAAATGTAAAAATCTTATCAGGTGGTGGGGGTCTGTGGTCTAATTTGTGTCAGTTCAGGATCCTTGGTGTGAACCACTGCTCTAAATCATCATCTGGAGTGATGTCAGTTTCCGATGATGATGCTGAATCACCTATCGGTCACCTGTCAGTCTGCAGGTGTTGACATGCCTTGGAGTTTGTATTTGATAATCTAATGTGCTGTTTAAATAATAATAAGTGTGCACAGTTACTACTGCCAACATATAAAAGTAAGAAATATCAACTAATACATGTTTACTATTAAAACTGTTATAAGAATCTGCATTTTCATTAGAAACCTACATTCTGTAGGATTTGATTCATTTTCATTCAGAACTTCAGCCCAAAGTGATGTCTTAAAATTTTCCAAGACATTCGGTTCATGATGACCAATCATTTCAGTGCTACTGTAGAGTCACCCCCTCCTGTACATGACTGTGATCTTATGTTATATTCTCTCGCAGCGTTTCGTCCAGCACCTGAGGGATCTGGCAGGCCGGATGTCTTCGTCTGGTGGCAGAGGGGCAGGATTAGGACTGAAGCTGCTGTTGGGAGCTGGTGCTTTGGCATATGGCGTTAAAGAAGCTACCTACACAGGTAAACACACCTGTACAGAACTTTCACACCAAGCTCTCAATATGTGACAGACAGAGGTTCATGTCCCCAGATGGCACAGATGCACTGAACCTAGATAATGGCAGCAAATACAGTAATTAACAAACCTGCAAAGTAAGAAACAAGTTTGTAAATTTGACAACGCAGACACAATATAAAGAATTGCAGGGTTGGGTTTTATCAATTCCAGTTGTGTTTATTGATTCCAGTTCTTATTGATTACCTGTTTGGATTCTTAATAGTAAAAAAAAAAAACAGCTCAAAAGAGGTCAAATATTTATATGACAAAAATATCTTTTATCTTTTGAGCATTAACTGAACATTCAAACTAGTATTTACTAAATACCTACAATAAAAACATGATGATCAACAGACGTGTAATAGATAATAGATATAGATCAATCTAGAGCAGGTTATTAAACTCACTAGTAGTTGTTTTAGAGAGCCCATCTGAGTGTTCTGGTGACAAACACATGGATCTTTATTTGTCCTATACATACTAGTCTAATCCAGAGGTCACTTTAACAATCAAGACAAACAAGAGTGAAAGGGATGACACTCTTGAATCGAGACATTTCAAGAAGAAGATTGAAATCAGAAAAAAATTCTGACAAAAATATTTGACTGGGTGTATTTTTTTTTTTTTTTTTTTTTTTTTTTTTTTTTACGTGTTCCCAGTGTTTGGCATTTTTGATTTGGTTTTAGTTTAATTTTAGTTTAGTTTTTAGTTTAGTTCAAATTTCCAAATTGCCAATAAAGAAAACACGAGTAATTAAAAACATCCACTCATCATGTTAAACATTATTTGCTCATTTTCCAACACCACTGATGAGGAGATGANTTTTTTTTTTTTACGTGTTCCCAGTGTTTGGCATTTTTGATTTGGTTTTAGTTTAATTTTAGTTTAGTTTTTAGTTTAGTTCAAATTTCCAAATTGCCAATAAAGAAAACACGAGTAATTAAAAACATCCACTCATCATGTTAAACATTATTTGCTCATTTTCCAACACCACTGATGAGGAGATGATGGTTCCTTTCTTACAGAGCTGTTGCATTAGACTCCATTCTGTGCATCACATGCGTGTGTCTCAGTTGCTGTGAACTGATTTAGTTGATAAAATGGAAGTTTATCTGTTCTGTGATTTGGACAATTGATGACATCACTCTTGACAAACATCAAAAATGCTGTAATTTGCCATTTTAGATTGACACTGAGTCCACAAGTCTCTCGACTTTCGTCTTCATTTATAGTGTTTTGATGACAATGGTGGAGAGCACCGTCTAACATATCGGTCAAAAATCTCCCATAGTTCAAGTGGGTTAAGATCTGGTGACTGAAGGCCACAGCAGATGACTCACATCATTTTCATATTCACCAAACATTCAGTGACTCCTCATTGCTGGTGGATGGAGGCACTGTCGTCCTGTTCATCCACTCATCTTCAGATTTTTCTTGTATCTTGTATAACTTGTAACCTGTCTGTGTATATTCATCTGATATTCTTTGTGTGTGTGTGCAGTGGAAGGTGGTCACAGAGCCATCATCTTCAACAGGATTGGAGGGATGCAGATGGACACTGTTCTGGCTGAGGGGCTGCATTTCAGGTGGGATCGGTTCATTAATTAACTTATTTGTTCCAGTATCTGTACTGGTCTGTCTGACTATCATGGATTTAATTGGTGTCACAATCACAGGTTGTCATTTTTGATTGGTTGCCAACCTAAAGATGGCAGGTCCTGTGTAACATGACAAGTCTGTGGGCAGAGTAGACCAGAGCGGGCTAGTGCAACCACAGTTACTCACTCTGCTATAAAGTCCAGATCAGTGGAGAGCTGCGGTGATGGTTTTCCTTCTGGAAGTTTCTCCATCTCCACACAGATTCTCTGGAGCTCAGCCAGAGAGACCATCAGGTTCTTGGTCACTTCTCTTACCAAGGCCCTTCTCCCCTGATTGCTCAGTTTGGCGTCCAGCTCTAAGAAGAGTCCTGGTTTTTCCAAACTACCCCCATTTCAGAATGATGGAGGCCACTGTTCTCTTAGGAACCAGATCTGAATCCTCTCTCTGAGCTCCGCAGGCAGCTCCTTCCTCCTCATGGTTTGTCCCCTGATGTGCAAGCTGTGAGACCTGATATAGACAGATGTGTGTCTTTCCACATCATGTCCAATCAGCTGAGTTTATCGCAGGCGGACTCCATTCAAGGTGTAGAAACATCTCAGAGAAGACCAAAAGAAATGGAGGCACCTGAACTAAATCTCAAGAGTCATAGCAACAAGGCGGCAGGCACAAGGGGGAGAGGTTGAGACAGTGATGGACAATAAACCGTGACCTACATCTCTGAAGTATTTTGGTTTAGTTTCTGACACAGTCTGTTTGTTCACCTATATTAACTGAAACCAACACTGAGCTCAGTAAGAGGATTGGACCGGGCCACTCCAGCCACGCAGTTGAGTGAGTGATGCTGCAGAAGAAGAGTGACGCCACAGTGGACAGTGGTTTGAGCTCATCAGGGTTGAAGGAGAAGGAGGAGAAGGCCTGCATCCTGTCTTTGTCATTGGCATTCAGTTTATGTTGAAGCCAGTTAGTAGCAGGTTTCAGACAGAAGACTCTGGTGATTAAATCCTCTAGACCTAAAACAGATCATCGTACCAGAACTACCTGACATGACACCAGTGTCTCTGTTGTAGGATCCCCTGGTTCCAGTATCCCATCATCTATGATATCAGAGCCAAACCCAGGAAGATCTCCTCTCTGACTGGCAGCAAAGGTAACAAACACTGGAGACACGCACGCACGCACGCACGCACGCACGCACGCACGCACGCACGCACGCACACACACACACACGGTTGTCTGAATGTACCCATCTGTGTTGTGATGTTGTGTGACTGGGTCATTCCCTCATGTTATGTTTTCAGTCTGTCTGTCCCATTCTTGTGAACATGATATCTCATCTAATTTACCACAATCGTTCACGTGGACTCAAGAATGAACTGATTACATTTTGGTGGTCAAAGGTCAAAGGTCACTGTGACCTCACAAATCACCTTTGTGGGCCGTAACTCAAGAATTAATGTTATTTTTGACAAAACACACTTAATATCTTTTATTAAATCCCTTCAAAGTGTTCACAACATGTATTATGAGTCTGGACAGACATGGATGTAAACTGTGAATTGGTGAACATGGTAATTCCAGTCTAAAAAGTTAAAAGTGGAGTTAAAAGCTAAAAGTTAGAGTTAGACATCTGTATTTCAGGAAATACAACGCAGGAACGTGACATCAGAAGACAACTTTTAAACTCTTTCTGTATGACAAAACATCTTGAGAACCCTGTTATCTGCAGCTTCATCTCGCAAGGCTCAGAGGGAGTGAATATGAATCATGTGGATTCAAAAATCAAACGCATTTTGTGGTGATTCACAGTAGAATTAAATAGAATTAATACAGAGATCGTATCGATATAAAAGACTTGAGAAGTAAGTTTTTGGTGTAGACATGGTTTGTACCAGAAGAGGGCGCTAACATGACCACAGATGAACATCAGCTGTTGGCATTTAAACAAGTTAGTGTATCTTCATATAGATAGATATATATATATATATATGTTTGTGTAGATCTGCAGATGGTGAACATAGCGGTGCGAGTGTTGTCCAGACCCATGGCGTCCAACCTCCCGGTCATGTACCAGCGGCTGGGGAAGGACTACGACGAGAGAGTCCTGCCCTCCATCGTCAACGAGGTCCTGAAGTCTGTGGTGGCGAAGTTTAACGCCTCGCAGCTCATCACACAGAGAGCTCAGGTACTGCTGTCACCACGGCAACATCTCTGTGTACTGTATGTATCCCTTTCAATCAATTAATCTCAACCAATTAATGTAACAATCAACTGCCACAACATATTGAGAAGTTTATAACGTACAGAGTACAACACAATCCAACAACATAAAACGACAAACCTCCTGTGTGATGTTGTTGTCGGTGCAGTGTTGAGTGTTGTTGGTCTGTATTGTTGTGTAGGTGTCCCTGCTGGTGCGCAGGGAGCTGTTTGAGAGAGCCCAAGACTTTAACATCATTCTGGACGACGTGTCCATCACCGAGCTGAGCTTCAGCAGCCAGTACACCGCTGCAGTGGAGGCCAAGCAAGTCGGTAAGGCTCAATATAACACAGTCATGTCGTCAGCCAGTGTGAGCCAGTCTGCTGCCTGTTTGTTATGACGCTCAGACGCCCCGTTAATCTGAGACTGTTTTAATTTAAACACTTGTTAATTGAAATGTTAATTACAAGTAAAGGAAAGCTCATATTTAAAAGGGGTTCTTGTTCAAAGGGATAGTTGTGGTGTTTTGACGCGGGGTTGTGTGAGGTAGTCATATATAGTCGGTACATTACCTGCAGTAGATTATGATAAGCGCAGTCCCAGTTAGGAAAGCCGGCAGAGCGGTGTGTGGCTGTGGGCGGGGCCACGAGAAAAAACGTGTTTTAGACACTTTTAAAAAAAACGCCCAACTGAAACAATCCAATATCCATTTAAATGTAGCTTCATGTAGAATATTTACAGAAGTTTATCTTCTCGCGTACTTTCCTCCAGTTCTACATTTGTTCTGATTCACTCAGCTGACCTGCGGCTGCAGCATAATACAGTGCACTTCATAGGTGCGGTTGTGCGTAGCAATACGGTGGTTCAGCAGTTGAAAAACTACAACGCCAAAGGAAAGTGCTGTTTTTACGGGAGGATAAGCTGCTGAAAATATTCTACATGAATCCACATTTAAACGGATTCAGCTGGCGTTTTAAAACTCCGCCGGTGACCCCAATCAGCTTTCTTAACCGGGACCGCGCTCATCATAATCCGCTGCTGGTAATGTACCGATTTATATACAACTGCCTCACACAACCCCACGCCAAAAAACACCCGAACTATCCTTTTAATGTCCAGATCAGCATCAGTATTGGGGCACGAAATGTTGCTTCAGTCTAATGGAGACAGCAGATATTCACATATATATTCAAGAACTTTGCAAAATAAGCAAATAGCAGTCAGCTCGTTGAGTCCCAGCTGTTTAACCTGCTGTAACATGTGGTCAGTGTTCACAGAAAGGGGCAAAATATTCATGAAAAAGTCTCTTTGTAGAAATGTTTACCTCTGAAAATTGCTTCTTTTTTTTTTTACTTTGGAAGTTTTTGAAGAATCACAAAGTTTATATAAGAAGAACTTTATCATTGATAATGTGTGTGTGTGTGTGTGTGTGTGTGTTTAGCCCAGCAAGAGGCCCAGAGAGCCCAGTTCTATGTGGAGAAAGCCAAACAGGATCAGAGACAGAAGATCATCCAGGCTGAAGGAGAGGCTGAAGCTGCCAAAATGGTGAGTGACGAGCGACGTGGTTCTCGCTGTCACACTGAGAAATAATGTGAAAGCTCTGACATGCTGTATGAATGTCAATAACTTGTTAACTGTGTGTGTGTGTGTGTGTGTCAGTTGGGTCAAGCGGTGACTAAGAACCCAGGTTACCTGAAGCTGAGGCGAATCAGAGCGGCACAGACCATCGCTAAGACGGTTAGCTCTTGTTTTTATCTCCTGTTGCATCATTTCTGTCTGTTCACTTTGATTTTAACTTGATTTTGAATAAACTTTAAATTCTGTGTGAGTACTGCAGAATGAGCAGCTGAAAAAGTCATTGATGATGATGATGGCTGATGTGTCTCCTTCCAGGTGGCAACATCTCAGAACAAGGTGTACCTTAACGCTGAAAGTTTGGTCCTGAACTTACAAGACCAGGTGTCTTTTAACAAGTAGGTCTTCTCACACTCACTCTCTCTAAACATCTCCTAACACGTGACATCAGGGCAGTCACTCGGCCTTTAGTTACTAACCTCCTTTTCTTGGTAGAATCCATGATGTTTTTATAGATACAGAAAGGGAAGAGGGTTAATCTCATCATGTAGCTGAAAAGCAGAGTTAAAATACTCGTTGGTCCCCTCCCCTCCCCTCCCTGGTTGTACTGCGACAGTAATGAGCTTCAGACTGTTTTAATTCAAATTGTCATATAAGACCACCTGTCCCACGTTTGTGTTTGTCTGTTTCATTCACAAAAACACGAGCGACGACTAAAGAGAAGACGATGTGTCGACAGTGTCAACTCGCTTCTGTAGAGGAGCGAGTCGTCGTTAGAAAATATTAAAGAGTACAGCTGCTAGACCAGACTACATGAAGTTAGATGTTAAGAAACTATGAGCTAAAATTAGGCTTAAAAAGATTTTAAGCAGGTAAATAATTCCAGGTTTGTGATTGTAAATAAACTTAAAATCTGTAGGTTTCTGCTTCAAGTTTGTACATGTGAAGAAAAGATTTTTATTTGTTAAAAAAAC
Organism: Seriola dumerili; assembly: GCF_002260705.1. NCBI lineage: Eukaryota > Metazoa > Chordata > Actinopteri > Carangiformes > Carangidae > Seriola > Seriola dumerili. The sequence continues at coordinate 352,038 of NW_019175578.1, forward strand.
AAAAACAAAACAGACTGTGTGAATAAATATGAATGCACTGTAATAGCATACATGGTCAGAATGTACAGTAACGTCTAGTTTATCCAGATGTGAAATGTGGTCTGAAGAAGTCTGGAGCAGATGTTGTACCGTGTGCAGCAGTGTGACTAATGAGCTGCTGTTTTACAGTTTGTCTCTGGGTCCAAAGAAGTAATGAAGAGGACGTGGAGAGAAGCAGCAGAAGTTTCCTGTCGTCAGCTCCATCTGAACACTCAGCTTCACCTGTTGCATTAGAGAATCAACATACATGATTCTAGACACGTCTGAATGTGGACAACAACAAAGAAGCAATTACATTTTTTTATGTTTATTTTTTTTTTTCCTCTGACATAATATATAAGACTTTAGGGAGTGGCCTGTATTATCCTAAAGTTTTGTGAATGAATTATTGACGTGATCTCATTTCAACTTGGCAGTGAACAAATCAAAGACGTGTCAAACAGAAAGTACTTCCTGCACAGGATCAGTGTGTAAAGGACTTTCATGAAGAAGAATTAGTGCAACAATACTTGAGAATATTTAGGAGATCAGTGTCTTCTGTCAGGACGAGCTGCCAGGTCTCATGTCCAAAAAATCAAACAAGATATCATGTATTAAATGACGTATATTTCACTGCTGTGTTCATCTCCCAGAGTTGGTCCTGATCTGGCTGCCAGTCCTTCCTCTGCTCTACACACATCTCATCCTCACAGGTTTGACACTGGAGTGTTTGTCAGGGGTGTTACACACGTTAGGAGGTGTGTGTGGATTCATGCAGAAAACCAGATAACACAGCCAGTGTTGGCAGACCAACTTAATACTAATTTATCTGTTAATAAACTTTTGTTTTAAGTACATGTTGTTGTATCTTAGCGTTCTGATTTTATTGAGTTTAGCTTAAAACATCAGCTAAAGTAAATTGTACATTGAAAATAATCCACTCACTGATGTGTGTGTCCATCATGGTGTCAAACTGTTCTTTTCTTTTTTCATATGTTTGTTTATCATTGTCATATTTCTCCAGAAGAATGTGATTCTCCATCTTGATCATTGTGACTAAAGACAGAGTCTGGAATCTCTTGACCAATCAGAAAGAGGGTAAAGGGTAAACCTGAATAAATAGATAAATAGATGGTTTTGTATAGGACACAGAGGCGCCATCAAAACATCAGATGAGAGAATATCTCTTGGACGATTGTTCAAATTGAAATTAAAGAAAGGCTTTATTGCTTTTCCTGTGACATCCCTGCTCCTCCACGATGTTCACGAGTACGTTCATCTGAATGGATCGTTATAACAAACGGACTGCAGGACAAATGTGCTTTAAAATCTCACAGATAGCAGCAGGTTTATCAAATGTTTCAGCTATGACGTGTTTTGGTTTGTAGTAAATGTGTTAAAACGCTTCAACCTTTACGATCAGGAGTAATTGAACGCAGCATGAAGGTGTATTGATGTTTCATGCTGGTGGGAGACTCGTGAGCTGCAACAGGAGGTCAGACCCTTGAAGTCTGAACAAACTGGTACACAGCTGTCCTGCTGGAGGGAACACGGAGGAACTATTGTTGACCACGCTCATGTCTTTTGGTCTCAATTCCATAGAAGGAAAATAACAACAAACAAAAAGCAAACAGAAGACATTCCTCGATACTCGGACAGTTGCGTACAGGTTGCAATGCTGCAAAGCTCAGTTCAGGGATGGTTAAGGCTGAAATAAATAATACCATTTTCAGAATCGGTTACCCTACACATACAGCTTTCCACACTGCCTGTGGACGTCCTTGTCATCTGATAGGTTATTCGTAATGTAATGTCCTAAATATTTGATCTCATTGCACTCCTAAAGAGGAATACCAGCTTCTAACAATCATAGTATTACTCAAAATCTAGACCATACTGTGAACATGTCCTCAATAACTGTTGAAGACCAGCAACACATGGACTAAAAATCACCAAATCATCTGCATAAGGGGAATACCAGACAGGAAGATGGACTAAGCAAAGATGATACCGACTATCTCTTAAAGATTATGTGGGCAGCAAGTAAAAAAGCTGTAACAAAATGCCGGCTTCAGGAGAACTTCCCTCTGGCTGGACTCTTTATCAATATTGTCAAACATCTTCTAGAACAGGTGACTGACTCCAAAAAGAACTGGGAGAAAAACGATGAAAATGCTGTTTATTCAGCAAATGAGACTGATTCTTTATAAGTATTATATGTCAAATTTCCCTTGACTCAGTGACCATCCCATGAGCTCCTCCTTTTCTTCTGTTACTGTATGTGTCTTCCCTGCTTGTGTTTCTCATAACGTGAAAAATATTCATCAATATAAAGTTAAAAAACAAACAAACAAGAAGTCGGACCCTCGTCATACTTGTTGTCAACTCGCTGCCAAATTCTCAAAGTTGAAAATAAGTGAAAATGTCTGCAGCTCCAGGCTGAATGTTGACTGCTCTCTGGTTCTAACTGGTGCTTCACTGGTGGCGTTTGCTGAAGTGTGCACATTACTGGAGAGACACATTGTCAGCGGTTTGGTGAGGAGATCCTGGAGGGCTGATACTTGCAAATGATGCTCAATGTTTTCACTACAAATATTTGGTGTTTACTCAGAATCAGTCTACACTCCATCAGGACTGACACGTCTGAAATGAGTCTGTTTTCACAAGAGATCGTGTTGTTCTGCTCTTTATTAGTGTGTATCCATGTCATCAACATGGAGCGACACGAGGAGAGAGAGACAACTGTTAATGTTGTAGTTAGTTTCATGTTATTTATGGGTTGTGAGTCGTCAGCTGCTGACACTCCTGCTGCCACAATGGAGCTGAGTTGTTCTTGGTTTTTGCTGCTGAAATCAGAGAAACATGAAAAGGACACTGGGAAAAACAACATGTTGATTGTGAATCACTGAACAGTTTTCATGAACAGCTCTTTTCTGCCACCATTAGCTGTCTACACCTGTATGTCTACACACAACGCTGCCTTGGTCGTACTTGTTGTGGTCTCAGGTCTCCACGGTGTGGTCAGTGTTGATGTCTATGACTGTAGACTATGACCTTTTATGTACATGCATTATATCAGTTTTGCTGGGGATGCATTTGTTCATGGCCTCTCTATTGCCCTCTAATGGTTGTGTTCACCATTGTACTTTTTTTGTGTTTTCTTGTGTATTTATTGTCCTGATTGTTGTGTGTTTGTTGAATTGTTGATTGTTGTATTGTATATGTATTGTATAGATATTGTTTGCATGTTCTCCCTGTGCCTGTGGGTTCTCTCTGGGTGCTCCAGCTTCCTCCCGCAGTCCAGAGACATGCACATTAGGTTAATTGGCGACCTCTAATCCCTTATTATACTATGACTTTAATGTCTTCCTATACTATGACTTTAATGTCTTCCTATACTATGACTTTTTACAACTTACTATACTATGACTTTTTATGTCTTAATATACTGAGTTTTTATGCCTTACTATACTATGACTTTTAATGTGTTCCTATACTATGACTTTTTAAGCTACATAAAGTTATTATCACACCACTGGACACATTCATTTGGGCTGTGACATTCCATTTCAGCACTTTAACCACAAAAAGTGTCTGTTCTAGTAGATTTCAGCCATTTGTATGAAAGAGATTACAGTAATGGGGGAAGGACAATGGATGCTGATTGCTGAATGACAATTTTCTCTCAGTTTCTTTCTTGTTTACAGAATCATAAATCCATCCTTCAGCATTCACACACCTGCAGCTGAAAACCTGTCCGGTCAGTCCAGTTCCACTCTGCACCGCAGCTCCGCTCTGGGTTTTTCCTGCAGCCTCTCTGCAGTACTGCTGCTCTCCTCCTCCCTCCGCCATTTCAAACAGCTGCCTGCGCCCGGCCCTGTGATGGAGGAAGAGGGAGAGGAGCTTTGTTGACAGGAGAAGACGGGAGGAAGGGAGGGAGATTGAAAGAAATGAGTCAAGAGGAGGAAGAGGAGGAACACAGTGATCACTCTCCTGAGGAAGACTAAGAGAAATCAAAGTTTTGTTGGCACAAACATGTTTTTCAGTCAAAGCCAAAGTTGCAAAGTTTGGGGAAATTTCATTTTCTCTTTAAACAAACAAAAAACAGGAAGAGCTTTTCTATTCATTTACATTGTGAAATAAGATGGAAAAAAAAATCAGAAATGAAAAAGCTTTACGATCTAAAACGAGGAATCTCACAAATGACTCACAGAGATTAATAAAGTTCAAATCTTGATAATCTATATTACATTAAATGACAATGACATTTAATGTGAAAGGTGTGGGGGGGGGGGCTTCCTCTGCCTTGGGGGTTCAAACTGATCATGGGGTCCATGGTTTGAGTCCAGGTGGGACCATTACTGCGTTTCCTGTCACCAAAGACATAAAAAAAAAAGATCATCAGTATCACAGAGCTTTTTTGTTTTTGGCTTTGTTTTGATTTCATGGCTGAAAACTGTATCAGGTTGTTTCCTACCTGTTCAGCACCAGGTGTTAGACTCCCACACACCATTTACACATAACACACAACAAATCAATACCACATGGAAACAGCCGCCGGTCATGACACAACCCCCTGAAAATGTCCTGTCCTGTCGAATCATTCACTGTCAGAAGACCAGCGCACTTTTAGAAACACACAGGGCTGACAATTATCTCTCAGAGGCTGCCAACCAAAGAAAGACAAAGACAGAGAGGATGTTGGACTTAAATTCATCAAACATGACAAGTGGATGATAATGTCACATGGGCCGTAAACTGGCTCGGTGAATGTGACAATAAGGGAGATCACACAAAGTTATACTAAACTATTTTAACCAAAACATAAGACAAATAAGCGATGAGGTGTGGAAATCAGCAAGTTTAGCCAGGACAGTAGCACATGGATGAGGGGTGAATGTGCTGTGCAGGTGTTGTATGTGCAAAAAGCAAAAGATGGATGTCAGCAGTTGGAAGAGAGAGGACAGCTTTTATACTCTGGAGGGTCCAGGTGAACCAACTGCCTGCTGATGTGGGCAAGACAAGACAACAGGAGGGGCGTCACAGCAGTTAAATGAGGAGATAAAATAGGCCTTTTTTCTGATCTGTGTTCTTTCCTGTGTAGTGCTCATCATATGCTTGAGCTGTCTCCATGGTTGGATTAACCAAACAGGCCCAGGGGACTCAGGGGTCACTCTCTGCAAAAGTCACTTTCAAATGTTGAAAAATCAGAGGAGGGATGTCATGATCAGTGTTTTGCTGCAAGACCAAACCATGTCTGAACATATATGTATTCTTTAAAATATTTTTATAATTCTACACAATAGTAGTAAACCAATTTATATATGTGTGGCAGCTCAGCAGCTCTGCTTTAAGAAAACAAAAGCTGTGCCTCATGTTTCCACAGATGGTTTTCTGTCCCAGTTAGAAAAATAAATCCGGCCCTTACTTGTTTTCTTCTGGCCCAGTTCCACGGCCCAAATCTGGCCCATGTACAGCATGATTGTCAGATGTTACTTCCACATCTGGACCAATTCTGGCACACACACAGAAAATCTTGAGGAGGATGACAGCTGGAATCTGCCCAGATGTGGAAGTATATGGGCCAGACTCGGGCCTAGGACCAAGGCAAACGTTGGGCCACTTTGTTTAGTATCCCATAGTATTTATGTGTGGAGAGGAGTGTCCGTGTGGAGCTATGGTCTGTTTCCAAGTCTGTTCCACCAAGTGCACCCTCCTTTTCTCTTCCTGTCTGCAGTGACCAAACATCAAACTGCAGCATATAATGACGTGGAAGAAAGAAAGTATTTCTTAAGTGCTCTGCGTCGGAGTGAGGCTAAAAGAGACAAAAGCTGGACAGAAACAAACAGCGAGAGTGAAAGTTTTAAAACCTCAGGATAAGAAAACAAAAGTCGAAACAGTACTCCATGTTGTTTCACCACTGGCCTCAATATTTTTCAAATACTTCCATCATTGATTCATTAGTAAAACCTTTGCCTTCTCAAACTATCAGCAGTTGTCATACAAATCATAATCGCAATTAAATCAAAATCACACTCATAGAGATTTAAGTTGCTCCCCCTAAGCAGAGGCATGTAAATGAGGAAGTGGTAACTCAGCTCAGATCAGTTCACTCCAAACTCTCTCTCTGAGGTGTCACCTCAGGGCGTCTGTCCCCCGTCAACCCACCACTGCCCCCTGCTGTCAAACTGTCAGCGCTGCACATAATGTAGTTTAAATGACCCCGCAGTCACCTGTGTGTGACCAGGACGACTGGACATTCAATCACACGGAAACACATAAAGTTAATTCCTGTAGTCTGAGCGGCCAGTGGTTGATTCACATGAAAACCAGCAGTAGGACACTGTGAAAATATAACCTGATAAGTCTGTTGTGATGAGGATGAGATCATTCCTTCCCGATTTATTTTGTTATTGAGTTGTCGCATGAGTATATCCGCAGGAAGATGGCAGATAAGTATGTTGTAGGACTGTCTTACATCATGCTGTTACAACACCAAAAATCTCTCAACTTACCCCTCCACCCCGAGAGAACTAACTAAATAAATAAATAAAAAACTGATATACAAATAAGACAGTAGCCCAGAACATTTTTTCCCATCCATCCAGCTCCAGAGTCAGTGGAAACAGGTTAAACAAGTTAATCCAGATGTCCCTCTACCCAGCAACATTTCCCAGCTCCTCCTGGTGGACCCAGAGGTGTTCCCAGGACAGATGAGCTATGTAATCCCTCCAGTGTCTTCTGGATCTACCCCAGGGCCTCCTCCCACTTGGAAAAGCCCAGAAATCCTCCAATGGAAGGCGCCCAGGAAGCATCCTGATCAGATGCTCCTCTCACACCTGGCTCCTCCAGCTGCTCCACTCCCAGCTCCCTCTGGGTGTCTGAGCTGCTCACCTTATCTATAATGTTGAGCCCAGGAAACTCATTTCAGTCTCCACCCAGAGCTCATGACCATAGATGACGGCTTGAACGTAAAATATCTGGTAAATCAAAAGCTTCCTCTTTCAGCTCAGCTCCCTCTTCACCACAATGGTCCAGTGTGGTGGCCACATTACTGCCGACGCTGCACCAATCTGACTCTCCTTCACTTGAGGCAGCAACTTGCTCCCGTCCCAGAGGGAGAAATCCACTATTTTCCGGCAGTGAACCGTGACCTCAGACTTGATGGTGCTGACTCTCATCCCAGCCGCTTCACACTCAGCTGCAGATCGTCCCAGTACATGATGAAGGACACGCTCTGATGAAGCCTTACAGTTCAAACTTCATTTTAACTCTAACCACCATCGACATCTTGTCAGCACTCTGGATAAATGGACACAAAGAGTGAACAGTGAGTATCCCACCCCACCTGCAGACCAGGATGAGCACTGCTAAATGAACAGGAGGGATCAGAACCATCTGAGTGGGACGTCCTTATGTATTAGCTACAGTTAGATGTCTACAACATCACACAGGAATAAACACGGTTTTATTTATTCCTGTCAGAGTTTGTGTTTGCAGAGCTGCTCATGCAGTACAAATATGAGCGAGGTTGAACTTTTTTTACCCTGCTGCAGCACCAGACCGGCTCCGTTCACACGAACAAGACGGCTGAAGTCGGTCTGAGCGTGGCCTGAGGTCTGTGCAGGTAACGACATCATGACATCACACGTGACATCACACGTGACATCTGTGGGGATCACTACACCAGTAAAACAGCACGGCGACCCTCGGCGAGAGACTGACTGAACACCACAAACTGACAACATCCTCTTTCTGTGAACAGCAGACCAAAAACAACTCACATCATCGACTGGAGGGAGGTCAAAGGTCATCGACCTGAAGTGGACAACCGGATCCAAGCAGCTGGACATCTGACACCAGAGACCACCCACATAGAAATGTGTGTAAAATATAAGTTTATAACATATATGAAATAGCCAAAATTTGTTTATGTACATGTATTAAAAATATCTGTATGATGAATATATGTTAAAGATATATATTTAATTATAAATAATTATGTGAATAAATTATAAATAAAATAAATAATTTAATCTATATATGAAAGTTTATTAAAACAACATACATATAAAAATTCTATATGCTAATGTATGTTTTTCTTAATAATTTCTCATTCATTTTAAACATGTCTATCTTCCTATTCTGGGAAATATAAATAATATCAACATATACTAACAGGCTTTGGGATGGATATATATTTATATAACATGTCTACAATAAGAGCACACATACATCAACATAGGCTTGTTGCTATTTCTAGTAAATAAATTTTACATATTTATTTTATATGTCATATATATTCAATATATGTTACATTTGCGTATGGGCACAATTTAATTTAATTTAATTTAATTTAATTTAATTTTCTATTATTATTATTATTATTATTATTATTATCACTATTATTTATTATTATTTATAATTTTTTTATTAATTTTTTTAGTTTAGTTTAGTTTAGTTTAGTTCAGTTCGGTTTAGTCTAGTTTAGTTTAGTTTAGTTTAGTTTAGTTTAGTTTAGTACTTTGTTTTGAAGTAGCCGGTCCGCTTTGCCTCTGATTCGCTCCTGCTGTTACTTACAGCCGAACGCCCCGCCCACTTTCACGAGCCTGCTCCGGCTGATTGGCAGCTGTATCAGCCACTCATCGGGCGCAAAGCGTCAGCTTTATGTTCACTCCAGTTCACTAACCAATCAGGTGACGTGTTCAACAATCGCGACGCCATATGGACTCTGAAAGCCGCCATGTTGGTGAGGGACTGAAACAACAGCGCCGTTTTCTCTGGTTCTTATCACGATTTATGGAAGAAAAATCGATGAAAGAAAGTGTTTCCTTTTTCAAATTGAACTTTTATGTGGATTATTAATTTGTATTTTTCTTTTTTAATGTGTTGATGTCAGTATTTATTGTCTAGTTTTGTGTTGAAGAATGCGGACACTAACAGAAACAGGAAACAAGGAACAGTTAACAAGATTTACATGTCTGTCCTCTCACACCCACCCACACCTCTCCCCCATTTCCCTCTCAACCCCTCCCACCCGTCTCTCCTCCTGGTATTTCTCTGCCTCTCAGTCCTCACTCTTTCCCCTCTCTCACCCATCACCCCCCCCCCCC
>NW_019175578.1:377162-395689 GCF_002260705.1 Seriola dumerili
GACAACAGGAGGGGCGTCACAGCAGTTAAATGAGGAGATAAAATAGGCCTTTTTTTTGATCTGTGTTCTTTCCTGTGTAGTGCTCATCATATGCTTGAGCTGTCTCCATGGTTGGATTAACCAAACAGGCCCAGGGGACTCAGGGGTCACTCTCTGCAAAAGTCACTTTCAAATGTTGAAAAATCAGAGGAGGGATGTCATGATCAGTGTTTTGCTGCAAGACCAAACCATGTCTGAACATATATGTATTCTTTAAAATATTTTTATAATTCTACACAATAGTAGTAAACCAATTTATATATGTGTGGCAGCTCAGCAGCTCTGCTTTAAGAAAACAAAAGCTGTGCCTCATGTTTCCACAGATGGTTTTCTGTCCCAGTTAGAAAAATAAATCCGGCCCTTACTTGTTTTCTTCTGGCCCAGTTCCACGGCCCAAATCTGGCCCATGTACAGCATGATTGTCAGATGTTACTTCCACATCTGGACCAATTCTGGCACACACACAGAAAATCTTGAGGAGGATGACAGCTGGAATCTGCCCAGATGTGGAAGTATATGGGCCAGACTCGGGCCTAGGACCAAGGCAAACGTTGGGCCACTTTGTTTAGTATCCCATAGTATTTATGTGTGGAGAGGAGTGTCCGTGTGGAGCTATGGTCTGTTTCCAAGTCTGTTCCACCAAGTGCACCCTCCTTTTCTCTTCCTGTCTGCAGTGACCAAACATCAAACTGCAGCATATAATGACGTGGAAGAAAGAAAGTATTTCTTAAGTGCTCTGCGTCGGAGTGAGGCTAAAAGAGACAAAAGCTGGACAGAAACAAACAGCGAGAGTGAAAGTTTTAAAACCTCAGGATAAGAAAACAAAAGTCGAAACAGTACTCCATGTTGTTTCACCACTGCCTCAATATTTTTCAAATACTTCCATCATTGATTCATTAGTAAAACCTTTGCCTTCTCAAACTATCAGCAGTTGTCATACAAATCATAATTGCAATTAAATCAAAATCACACTCATAGAGATTTAAGTTGCTCCCCCTAAGCAGAGGCATGTAAATGAGGAAGTGGTAACTCAGCTCAGATCAGTTCACTCCAAACTCTCTCTCTGAGGTGTCACCTCAGGGCGTCTGTCCCCCGTCAACCCACCACTGCCCCCTGCTGTCAAACTGTCAGCACTGCACATAATGTAGTTTAAATGACCCCGCAGTCACCTGTGTGTGACCAGGACGACTGGACATTCAATCACACGGAAACACATAAAGTTAATTCCTGTAGTCTGAGCGGCCAGTGGTTGATTCACATGAAAACCAGCAGTAGGACACTGTGAAAATATAACCTGATAAGTCTGTTGTGATGAGGATGAGATCATTCCTTCCCGATTTATTTTGTTATTGAGTTGTCGCATGAGTATATCCGCAGGAAGATGGCAGATAAGTATGTTGTAGGACTGTGTTACATCATGCTGTTACAACACCAAAAATCTCTCAACTTACCCCTCCACCCCGAGAGAACTAACTAAATAAATAAATAAAAAACTGATATACAAATAAGACAGTAGCCCAGAACATTTTTTCCCATCCATCCAGCTCCAGAGTCAGTGGAAACAGGTTAAACAAGTTAATCCAGATGTCCCTCTACCCAGCAACATTTCCCAGCTCCTCCTGGTGGACCCAGAGGTGTTCCCAGGACAGATGAGCTATGTAATCCCTCCAGTGTCTTCTGGATCTACCCCAGGGCCTCCTCCCACTTGGAAAAGCCCAGAAATCCTCCAATGGAAGGCGCCCAGGAAGCATCCTGATCAGATGCTCCTCTCACACCTGGCTCCTCCAGCTGCTCCACTCCCAGCTCCCTCTGGGTGTCTGAGCTGCTCACCTTATCTATAATGTTGAGCCCAGGAAACTCATTTCAGTCTCCACCCAGAGCTCATGACCATAGATGACGGCTTGAACGTAAAATATCTGGTAAATCAAAAGCTTCCTCTTTCAGCTCAGCTCCCTCTTCACCACAATGGTCCAGTGTGGTGGCCACATTACTGCCGACGCTGCACCAATCTGACTCTCCTTCACTTGAGGCAGCAACTTGCTCCCGTCCCAGAGGGAGAAATCCACTATTTTCCAGCAGTGAACCGTGACCTCAGACTTGAAGGTGCTGACTCTCATCCCAGCCGCTTCACACTCAGCTGCAGATCGTCCCAGTACATGATGAAGGACACGCTCTGATGAAGCCTTACAGTTCAAACTTCATTTTAACTCTAACCACCATCGACATCTTGTCAGCACTCTGGATAAATGGACACAAAGAGTGAACAGTGAGTATCCCACCCCACCTGCAGACCAGGATGAGCACTGCTAAATGAACAGGAGGGATCAGAACCATCTGAGTGGGACGTCCTTATGTATTAGCTACAGTTAGATGTCTACAACATCACACAGGAATAAACACGGTTTTATTTATTCCTGTCAGAGTTTGTGTTTGCAGAGCTGCTCATGCAGTACAAATATGAGCGAGGTTGAACTTTTTTTACCCTGCTGCAGCACCAGACCGGCTCCGTTCACACGAACAAGACGGCTGAAGTCGGTCTGAGCGTGGCCTGAGGTCTGTGCAGGTAACGACATCATGACATCACACGTGACATCACACGTGACATCTGTGGGGATCACTACACCAGTAAAACAGCACGGCGACCCTCGGCGAGAGACTGACTGAACACCACAAACTGACAACATCCTCTTTCTGTGAACAGCAGACCAAAAACAACTCACATCATCGACTGGAGGGAGGTCAAAGGTCATCGACCTGAAGTGGACAACCGGATCCAAGCAGCTGGACATCTGACACCAGAGACCACCCACATAGAAATGTGTGTAAAATATAAGTTTATAACATATATGAAATAGCCAAAATTTGTTTATGTACATGTATTAAAAATATCTGTATGATGAATATATATGTTAAAGATATATATTTAATTATAAATAATTATGTGAATAAATTATAAATAAAATAAATAATTTAATCTATATATGAAAGTTTATTAAAACAACATACATATAAAAATTCTATATGCTAATGTATGTTTTTCTTAATAATTTCTCATTCATTTTAAACATGTCTATCTTCCTATTCTGGGAAATATAAATAATATCAACATATACTAAAATAAATAATTTAATCTATATATGAAAGTTTATTAAAACAACATACATATAAAAATTCTATATGCTAATGTATGTTTTTCTTAATAATTTCTCATTCATTTTAAACATGTCTATCTTCCTATTCTGGGAAATATAAATAATATCAACATATACTAACAGGCTTTGGGATGGATATATATTTATATAACATGTCTACAATAAGAGCACACATACATCAACATAGGCTTGTTGCTATTTCTAGTAAATAAATTTTACATATTTATTTTATATGTCATATATATTCAATATATGTTACATTTGCGTATGGGCACAATTTAATTTAATTTAATTTAATTTAATTTAATTTTCTCCAGAAAGAGTTCTTGTACATGATATCTTATACTCGTGGATTTAATTTGACTATATATATTTTTGTTTGATTAATTTTTTTAGTTTAGTTTAAGAGTTTAAGTTTTAGTTAGTTCGGGTATTAGTCTAGTTTAGTTTAGTTTAGTTTAGTTTAGTACTTTGTTTTGAAGTAGCCGGTCCGCTTTGCCTCTGATTCGCTCCTGCTGTTACTTACAGCCGAACGCCCCGCCCACTTTCACGAGCCTGCTCCGGCTGATTGGCAGCTGTATCAGCCACTCATCGGGCGCAAAGCGTCAGCTTTATGTTCACTCCAGTTCACTAACCAATCAGGTGACGTGTTCAACAATCGCGACGCCATATGGACTCTGAAAGCCGCCATGTTGGTGAGGGACTGAAACAACAGCGCCGTTTTCTCTGGTTCTTATCACGATTTATGGAAGAAAAATCGATGAAAGAAAGTGTTTCCTTTTTCAAATTGAACTTTTATGTGGATTATTAATTTGTATTTTTCTTTTTTAATGTGTTGATGTCAGTATTTATTGTCTAGTTTTGTGTTGAAGAATGCGGACACTAACAGAAACAGGAAACAAGGAACAGTTAACAAGATTTACATGTCTGTCCTCTCACACCCACCCACACCTCTCCCCCATTTCCCTCTCAACCCCTCCCACCCGTCTCTCCTCCTGGTATTTCTCTGCCTCTCAGTCCTCACTCTTTCCCCTCTCTCACCCATCACCCCCCCCCCCCCCCCCCCCTCCCCCCCCCCCCCCCCCCCCCCCCCCCCCCCCCCTCCGTATCCCTCTCTCCCCCTCTCTCGTGCTCCCCCACTGTCCGTCTCTCCTTGTTTCTATGTATCTATGTCTCTATATCTATATTTAAACATCTATATCTATATTTATATATCTATATCTATAATACATGTTTATCTATATATCTTAGTGCAGTCATTTAAGAAACATCTGTAGATAAACAATAATCAATAACAGACAGGTCAATGAGGAAAATAACATAAAAGCAGAAAAAAAAAGTTGTTAACCATGTCCTTTAACCTACAAGGCCAATATTCAATGTACCGTTGGTAGTTGGGCCGATGTGAGGAAGTTGTTGAACAGTTGTAGCAGCTGCCAGAGGAATAATAGTCGTGACAACACCAATAAAAATAAAAGCAGCAGTAACAGAAGTAGTAACTTTTGTAGTCGCAGCAGTGCAGTAGCGGTAGTAGTTGCAGTAGCAGTATTGCAGTAGTATCTGCAGTGCTTTGGTCCGTCCATTGAAGTATTAATTATTTGGAATAATTATGAACAGGAACATTAATGTGTATTATGGGTAATGACCTACTGGTTTTTACTTGAGTAAAACACATTACAGTCAAGTGCAATGCTCAGAATAGTTTTGAAAGTATTTACATTTTGCCTAATTAATTCCACTTTGTGCAGTTTTAATCCCTAAGCCTTTTTTTTTTTAACTGTTTCTAGATAATAAAGATTCAACTAAATATTTCACTCTTAGTCTAATTCATATGATTAATATACACTGATTGAATGTGATGATTGGTGGATCTGCACAACAGTATTTAAAGTCATATCAGCACCTGGAGCAGCCACAACATTAATATGCAGCCTATAGTAAATGATGTATTAAATGAATCATTTTTACAAGACTGGTTGTACTTTTAAAAATGGCAGCTCCACTGATACAGTCGGAGCTGCAGCAGTGGTTTTAGAAATAACAGTTGCTTGGGTCGGTTTAGTCAGTAAGTAAGTAAGTAAGCTGCGGACATGACTGAGATGACAGTGTGCTGGACTGCACAACTTATTAAAGGATTAAAGCTATAGCCTACAGTGTGTCCGTGTGTCCGTGTGTGTGTGTGTGTGTGTGTGTGTGTGTGTGTGTGTGTCCTCACGTGAGGGAGAAAGTGACAGGTTTAACATGAAAAAAAACTTGTGTGGACAGAATTTGCTCCATATTGAGATAAGACACACTCACTAACACAACAGAGGGTTGTCTATTGTTTCCATCTGAGCCAATTGCAGGCTGAATATTTTCAAAGCTGATGGACCAATCAGCGCGCAGCTCCGGACACCTTTCGCCTCCCACTGGTCTATAAAGGCAGGAGCTCCGGCTGCTGGACGCGCCGCTGGCAGGATAAACGCCTTTCTTCACCGCCACACTGGTGTCAGGACTCTACGGCTGATTTCTTTTCTCTTTTCAAATTCTGCAACACTCTTGACTGGATATTAATTTGTTTTTGTACAACTAACATGGCGGACAGTAAAGTAGAAAGCAGCGGGGAACTGAGCGCCAAGGTAAGGACGAGAGAAGAAGAGATAAGGACACAATGCTTTTCCTAACTCCTTCCTCCATTTATAACTGTATTAGTAATTTGCCTATTTTAAGCTCAGTGTCGACACAAAAGAAGACCTTCCGTGTATTTAACACTATCTGAAATCTTTATCTTATGGGTGTAGTACATTTTGACATTAAACTCTGCACTGTAACAGTGCATTGAGATGAAAGGTGAAGCAGCTGTGAGAATGGATGAGGAGTGGGGAGAAAAGAGAGAATAAAGCAGCTTCCTCGGCGGGTTGAAGCCTGTGGATCCAGACATGAGGAGATGGGAACATGCCTATCTGTCATTTCACTAACTAGATTTACGGGCTCCATAGTTGCTCCATCCAGGTCTCTTTGGACGGAGCTCTGTCGACAAACTCACTGAAAGATTTGCCAGTGGAATCGGCTGAGTAAATAAAACCTTATCAGCTGTTGTGTGGAGCTGTCAGAACCAGTTTGATTTCATGAAATAAAGACTTTCATTTTCCATTAACCACGCTGCTGCCGCCCACTGAGTGTTTGGATGCAAAACTGTGAAGGCTTGTGAGAAGGAAACAGCTCCAGCAGCTTTTTTTGGGGGTTTTTGTTTTGTGTTTTTAAATGTTAAATATTGTTTTGTATAAAAAAAAAAAAGATGAGTGCTCATATCTTGTGTCACGTGTTTCGGTGTGCACGTGCATGTTCACACAAAATTTAAATTGCATGTTAAATAAATTGTTATTTCGAGGGAGTTTTTTTTTTTTTTGTTCGGACCTGAGAGCTGTGTGTTGAGACGCGGACTAACACACACGGATAATAACCACTCCGTCAGCTCAGTCTCATCAGGTTGTAACTAATCTGTGACGTGACTGAACAATAATCTTATAGTTTATTCATCTCGAGCTCCGGTCCATCGCTGGGAGCGCGCGCTCGCGGCTCATGTGTTTATTAGTGTTATTGTCTCCGTCGCGCGGAGGGGCTTCAGCGGCGTCTCCCTCTTCGTTATCGCCGTCCTCGATTGGGTTTCCTGAACTGTACCTGCTGCCTGCGCGAGTGTGAGGATGCCGAGGCGGTTATTGTTGATTTCCGCCCCCCCCCCCCAGTTTTGTTTCAGAGCTGCCACTTACAAAAATAAAAGTCTGTCTCTTTGAAACACGAGGGAGCAGGTGACAGGTGAGAAAGAGTGGGTCGGAAGTATAGGACTTATAGTTTTATATATGTGTATATACCACAGACCACCGAAAACCCCCGCCCCCCCCCCCCCCTTTCTCTCTCTCTCTTCTGTTACTTGAAGCAGCTGGTGCGCGAGGGGCAGGGCTCGTGCCTGGCTCACTGAGCCGCGCGTGCAGCAAGCCGCAGGGGGGCGCGAGGGGAACAGACTGGTCTGCAAAAAAAGAAGACGAGAGAGGCAGGATGTAAACCACTCAGCTATAGATAGATAGATCGATAGATCGATAGCGTGTACATACAGAATGCAGGTGAGAGACAAAGCTTGAGAAATTGTCTGTTCCTGTTCATAAAGAATTTACAAAAACTGCCCTCAGGAAGACGCTGTAGTACGGAAGAGGATTTTTATTTTAAAATCAGAATTCTGAGAAAAAATTTTAAAAAATTCTCACGTGGCCCTTATCCTCTTCAAACTATAGATCCTCAACAGCAACCAAGAACATTTACAGAAAGACCTTTACACCAAATGCAATAACTTTATTGAACTCGTCATTCACACTGGAATCATATCCGTTATTGTTGTTCGTACTGTGCACTGTGTTTTATTATTGTATTTATTGTTTGTGAGTCACAATGATCTGTTTTCACCAGCCTGTGAGGCCAAAGGTCATTTTTTTTTATTTGTGGACAATAACGATTACTATTCTTATTATTATGTTGATTATAAGAGAGTCTGGTGGAAAAGATCAGACAGTAACTGGATGCTGTGATAACCACACAGGCATGTAAGTGAAGTTAGAGTGACTGACGCCTGCTCTTCATGTAACAGTGAGGTAGTCCTCTGTATGGACAGGTAGCAGGTAGTTGTGGTGAATGTGTAGGAAGCCTGACTGCTGTTAGACAGCAGCATGGTGCCCAGGAAGCTTGTCTGTGTAATACCATCATACACAGGCAAGGCAGATTGATTTGTACAGCACATTATCATAGACAGAGGTCATTTAATGTGCTTAAGAGAATTAAAAGAAGTAAAAAAAAAAAAAAAAAAAACCACAAATAAGTATCAATCAGTATAAACACAGTGTTGTTCAGTGAGTGGAGGCACTGCTGTGAGGAACTTTGTCAGAAGACATTTACTTGTTTTGGCACCTGATTAGCTGACAGAGAATAATCAGCCCGTGTGCTGCTGGGAGTTGCAGTCTCTGCACCAGGCTCCGCTCTGACTGAAGGTGTCAGGTTTCAGCCAGTAGGAGGTGGGAGGGACTTAGAGAGAACTGACCAATAGGAGGGCTGAACTGTAAACTACCACCTGACTGTAAAAGGCAACTTGCAGCCCAGCTCGGAGAATGTGAAGAGGATGGAGGGGAAACACCTCTGAGAGTTTCCCTCCTTTTTCAGCAGAACACAGTCACACAGCTCAGCTCGAAACCAAACCAAGACTTTCTCACCAACTTCCTGTTTCCCTACTGGAACTTGAGTAAACTGCATTTATCGAGTATACAGTAGTTCATGTGGTTTATAAGTAGGGGTGTGTGTTAATGAAACTATGTGTTCTGTGTCTTTTATTGCTTTGTTTTGTTTTTATGTTTGTACAACAATTTGTAACTCTGTTTTGAAAAGTACTATATGAATGAAGTTATTATTATTATTATTATTATTATTATTATAAAAAAAAGTTGGATGTGGGCCACCAACATTTTTTAGATTTTATTCATGTGGGTTGGAAAAGGTCGGGATCCACTGCTCTTGATATCAAGCTCCTAATTTTTCAATTTCCATGTAAAGTATTACAGCAAGAACTTTTGAAATGCTACAGGTCAAACAGCTTCATGTAAATCAATATATATATGACACATATTCTCTAAATGAATCATCTGCATGTCACAAGAATAAAAAAACAACAACAATATATTTGCCATATACTGTATTGGATATAATATGTTGAAGCTGCGTCTACTTTATGAAAATGCTGTTCCCTGCTCTACACAGAGGATGAACAGAGTGCAGTCAGACAGCTTGAGTACACAGCCAAGAGAAAATACACAAAGACAATACAAAGTTTAGAGAAACACTGAGGCGTGTAAACACTTTGCAGAGAGAGCTGAATGTTGACCCTTCACACTCATCACTAAAGTTCATCCTGAAAACATGGAGATCGTCCTGCGTCCTCAGATTTGGTCATTTTCTTTTGTCCTTGTGTTGTTTACACTACACTACATTCATAAAGATGGTCACTTGTTTATAAGATTATGTTTGCTTCCAGGAGCTGAAGGAGAAGAAACAGACCGAAGAGGCCGAGAACGGAGAGGAGGCCGCTGCCAACGGCAAAACCGTAAGACGGCTCCTCTTGTTTCTCGCTCTGCTCGCAGCACACGATTGGTCCCTGTCTCTCAGCTGCTGACGAATCTAACTCTGTGTCACCCTGTCAGGACGAGGAGAACGGCGAGCAGGAGAACGAGGTAGACGAGGACGAGGAGGACGTGGGAGATGAGGACGACGACGAGGATGCAGAGGGTACACACACTCTTTATTATGGATGATGTTGCCAGAAAAAAATTATATATATATATATATATATATATATATATATTAGAACTGATGGTTGGTTGTTTGTCTGCCAAATTAACAATCACCTTCACTGTACTTGTGAAAGCAGCTGAATTTTCATAACAGGAAT
The DNA here is from genome assembly GCF_002260705.1 of Seriola dumerili. Taxonomy (NCBI): domain Eukaryota; kingdom Metazoa; phylum Chordata; class Actinopteri; order Carangiformes; family Carangidae; genus Seriola; species Seriola dumerili. The sequence goes on from NW_019175578.1 coordinate 386,817, forward strand.
TCAAATAACACTTTGACACTGTAGCAGCTCTCAGACATAGTTCACAGTCACATTGGTGGCAGAGTCTGAAGTCTGATTAATGGCCGCTCTCTATTAATGTAACTGCTGTTGCTGGAAATGATCCTGAAGGGAAGTGAAGTCCTGGTTACAGGGGAATGTTTCTTTGGGACTGGTGCAGCAGCTGTGTGCTGTGTAACATGTAAACACTGTGCTGTTGCGGAAGCAGGACTACAGTCAGGAGATCAGAAGGGTCGGTCTGCCGCCTGGTGGCCAGACTGTGCAACTGCACGATGTCTCGGACTGAACCGACATCAGTAAACTTATAACTTCAGTGAAGGAGTGATTGTTTTTTCATTTAAGAAAAATTTAAAATGATGACGATGAGATTTTTGTTGGTCTTGTACCAAACAAACATGTTTCCTTCACGTCTGGAGAATATGATTTGTAACAACGTTGACACACATTTTTACCTTTATCAAAAAAATTGCAGTTCCTGTGATTTGGATATTGCACTTGGCCATATTGCAATTTTGATTATATTTGGATGAATGGTGCAGCCTGAGCTGAGAGTTAAACCATTTAAACTTCATTATATTCGGTTTCTGTCAGGAGGTTAAATATTTTGAGCATCTTGGAAAGTCAAATGATGCAACTTCCTGTTGTTGCTTTCTTATTTAATTCAATTTAAACCAGGAGAACATTTTTGTTTTTAGTGAGTGAAGAAAAGCTAGATACAACTAGAACTAGATAATATTGGATATATTATATATATAGATCGTGATATAACATAAATAACACGATGCAGAAATGAAAATTTCACGTGAGCTTGAAAAAAGAGAATTGTCCACATTAATGTCACAAAGTTATGCTTCGTGCTGTTCAGACCCTGGTTTACAGCTGAACCACAGAACCACAGCGGTGTGTGTGTGTGTGTGTGTGTGTGTGTGTGTGTGTGTGTGTGTGTGTGTGTGTGTGTGTGTGTGTGTGTGTGTGTGTGTGTGTGAGAGAGTCTGTTTGGCAGAGTTGTGTGTTTTCCTGTCGTGACTAATGGAGACTGAAGAAGAACTCACGCACACACACCACACCACACACACACCGCTGTGGTTCTGTGGTTCAGCTGTAAACCAGGGTCTGAACAGCACGAAAGCATAACTTTGGACATTAATGTGGACAATTCTCTTTTTTCAAGCTCACGTGAAATTTTCATTTCTGCATCGTGTTATTTATGTTATTCACGATCTATATATATAATATATCCAATATTATCTAGTTCCTACTTGTATCTAGCTTTTCTTCACTCACTAAAAACAAAAATGTTTCTCCTGGTTTAAATTGAATTAAATAAGAAAGCAACAACAGGAAGTTGCATCATTTGACTTTCCAAGATGCTCAAAATATTTAACCTCCTGACAGAAACGAATATAATGAAGTTTAAATGGTTTAACTCTCAGCTCAGGCTGCACCATTCATCCAAATATAATCAAAATTGCAATATGGCCAAGTTGCAATATCCAAATCACAGGAACTGCAATTTTTTTGATAAAGGTAAAAATGTGTGTCAACGTTTGTTACAAATCATATTCTCCAGACGTGAAGGAAACATGTTTTGTTGGTACAAGACCAACAAAAATCTCATCGTCATCATTTTAAATTTTTCTTAAAAATGAAAAAACAATCACTCCTTCACTGAAGTTATAAGTTTACTGATGTCGGTTCAGTCCGAGACATCGTGCAGTTGCACAGTCTGGCCACCAGGGGCAGACCGACCCTTCTGATCTCCTGACTGTAGTCCTGCTTCCGCAACAGCACAGTGTTTACATGTTACACAGCACACAGCTGTGCACCAGTCCCAAAGAAACATTCCCCTGTAACCAGGACTTCACTCCCTTCAGGATCATTTCCAGCAACAGAAGTTACATTAATAGAGAGCGGCCATTAATCAGACTTCAGACTCTGCCACCAATGTGACTGTGAACTATGTCTGAGAGCTGCTACAGTGTCAAAGTGTTATTTGAATTCCTGTTATGAAAATTCAGCTGCTTTCACAAGTACAGGTGAAGGTGATTGTTAATTTGGCAGACAAACAACCAACCATCAGTTCTAATATATGATATATATATATATATATATATATATAATTTTTTGTCTGGCAACATCATCCATAATAAAGAGTGTGTGTACCCTCTGCATCCTCGTCGTCGTCCTCATCTCCACGTCCTCCTCGTCCTCGTCTACCCGTTCTCCTGCTCGCCGTTCTCCTCGTCCTGACAGGGTGACACAGAGTTAGATTCGTCAGCAGCCTGAGAGACAGGGACCAATCGTGTGCTGCGAGCAGAGCGAGAAACAAGAGGAGCCGTCTTACGGTTTTGCCGTTGGCAGCGGCCTCCTTCCGTTCTCGGCCTCTTCGGTCTGTTTCTTCTCCTTCAGCTCCTGGAAGCAAACATAATCTTATAAACAAGTGACCATCTTTATGAATGTAGTGTAGTGTAAACAACACAAGGACAAAAGAAAATGACCAAATCTGAGGACGCAGGACGATCTCCATGTTTTCAGGAATGAACTTTAGTGATGAGTGTGAAGGGTCAACATTCAGCTCTCTCTGCAAAGTGTTTACACGCCTCAGTGTTTCTCTAAACTTTGTATTGTCTTTGTGTATTTTCTCTTGGCTGTGTACTCAAGCTGTCTGACTGCACTCTGTTCATCCTCTGTGTAGAGCAGGGAACAGCATTTTCATAAAGTAGACGCAGCTTCAACATATTATATCCAAATACAGTATTATGGCAAATATATGTTTGTTGTTTTTTTATTCTTGTGACATGCAGATGATTCATTTAGAGAATATGTGTCATATATATATTGATTTACATGAAGCTGTTTGACCTGTAGCATTTCAAAAGTTCTTGCTGTAATACTTTACATGGAAATTGAAAAATTAGGAGCTTGATATCAAGAGCAGTGGATCCCGACCTTTTCCAACCCACATGAATAAAATCTAAAAAATGTTGGTGGCCCACATCCAACTTTTTTTTTTATAATAATAATAATAATAATAATAATAATAACTTCATTCATATAGTACTTTTCAAAACAGAGTTACAAATTGTTGTACAAACATAAAAACAAAACAAAGCAATAAAAGACACAGAACACATAGTTTCATTAACACACACCCCTACTTATAAACCACATGACTACTGTATACTCGATAAATGCAGTTTACTCAAGTTCCAGTAGGGAAACAGGAAGTTGGTGAAGAAGTCTTGGTTGGTTTCGAGCTGAGCTGTGTGACTGTGTTCTGCTGAAAAAGGAGGGAAACTCTCAGAGGTGTTTCCCTCCATCCTCTTCACATTCTCCGAGCTGGGCTGCAGTTGCCTTTTACAGTCAGGTGGTAGTTTACAGTTCAGCCCTCCTATTGGTCAGTTCTCTCTAAGTCCCTCCCACCTCCTACTGGCTGAACCTGACACCTTCAGTCAGAGCGGAGCCTGGTGCAGAGACTGCAACTCCCAGCAGCACACGGGCTGATTATTCTCTGTCAGCTAATCAGGTGCCAAACAAGTAAATGTCTTCTGACAAAGTTCCTCACAGCAGTGCCTCCACTCACTGAACAACACTGTGTTTATACTGATTGATACTTATTGTGGTTTTTTTTTTTTTTTTTTTACTTCTTTTAATTCTGTTAAGCACATTAAATGACCTCTGTCTATGATAATGTGCTGTACAAATCAATCTGCCTTGCCTGTGTATGATGGTATTACACAGACAAGCTTCCTGGGCACCATGCTGCTGTCTAACAGCAGTCAGGCTTCCTACACATTCACCACAACTACTGCTACCTGTCCATACAGAGGACTACCTCACTGTTACATGAAGAGCAGGCGTCAGTCACTCTACTTCACTTACATGCCTGTGTGGTTTCACACGCATCCAGTTACTGTCTGATCTTTTCCACCAGACTCTCTTATAATCAACATAATAATAAGAATAGTAATCGTTATTGTCCACAAATAAAAAAAAAATGACCTTTGGCTCACCGGCTGGTGAAAAACAGATCATTGTGACTCAAAACAATAAATACAATAATAAAACACAGTGCACAGTACGAACAACAATAACGGATATGATTCCAGTGTGAATGACGAGTTTCAATAAAGTATATTGCATTTGGTGTAAAGGTCTTCTGTAAAATGTTCTTGGTTGCTGTGTGAGGATCTTAGTTTGAAGAAGGATAAGGCCACGTGAGAATTTTTTTAAATTTTTTCTCAGAATTCTGATTTTAAAATAAAAATCCTCTGTCCGTACTACAGCGTCTTCCTGAGGGCAGTTTTTGTTAAATTCTTTATGAACAGGAACAGACAATTTCTCAAGCTTTGTCTCTCACCTGCATTCTGTATGTACACGCTATCGATCTATCGATCTATCTATCTATAGCTGAGTGGTTTCATCCTGCCTCTCTCGTCTCTTTTTTTTGCAGACCAGTCTGTTCCCCTTCGCGCCCCCTGCGGCTTGCTGCACGCGCGGCTCAGTGAGCCAGGCACGAGCCCTGCCCCTCGCGCACCAGCTTGCTTCAAGTAACAGAAGGAGAGAGAGAGAGAGGGGGGGGGGGGGGGGGGGGTCGGTGGTCTGTGGTATATACACAATATAATAAACTATAAGTCCTATACTTCCGACCACTCTTTCTCACCTGTCACCTGCTCCCTCGTGTTTCAAAAGAGACAGGACTTTTATTTTTGTAAGTGGCAGCTCTTGAAACAAAACTGGGGGGGGGGGCGGAAATCAAACAATAACCGCCTCGGCATCCTCACACTCGGGCGCAGGCAGCAGGTACAGTTCAGGAAACCCAATCGAGGACGGCGGATTACGAAGAGGGACGACTGAAGCCCCTCCGCGCGACGGGAGACAATAACACTAATAAACACATGAGCCGCAGCTGCGCGCTCCAGCTGAGGCAGACGGACGCTCGAGATGATATAAACTCATAAGATTAATTGTTCCAGTCACGTCACAGATTACGTTACAACCTGATGGCTAGACTGAGCTGACGGAGTGGTTTATTATCCGTGTTGTGTTAGTCCGCGTCTCAACACACAGCTCTCAGGTCCGAACAAAAAAAAAAAAACTCCCTCGAAATAACAATTTATTTAACATGCAATTAATTTTGTGTGAACATGCCACGTGCACACGAAACACGTGACACAAGATATGAGCACTCATCTTTTTTTTTTTTATACAAAAACAATATTTAACATTTAAAAACACAATAACAAAAACCCCCAAAAAAAGCTGCTGGAGCTGTTCCTTCTCACAAGCCTTCACAGTTTTGCATCCAAACACTCAGTGGGCGGCAGCAGCGTGGTTATGAAAATGAAATCTTTATTTCATGAAATCAAACTGGTTCTGACAGCTCCACACAACAGCTGATAAGGTTTTATTTACTCAGCCGATTCCCACTGGCAAATCTTTCAGTGAGTTTGTCGACAGAGCTCCGTCCAAAGAGACCTGGATGGAGCAACTATGGAGCCCTAAATCTAGTTAGTGAAATGACAGATAGCATGTTCCATCTCCTCATGTCTGGATCCACAGGCTTCAACCCGCGAGGAAGCTGCTTTATTCTTCTTCTCCCACTCCGTCATCCCATTCTCACAGCTGCTTCACCTTTCATTCTCAATGCACTGTTACAGTGCAGAGTTTAATGTCAAAATGTACTACACCCATAAGATAAAGATTTCAGATAGTGTAAAATACACGGAAGGTCTTCTTTGTAGTCGACACTGAGCTTAATAGGCAAATTACTAATACAGTTATAAAATGGAGGAAGGAGTTAGGAAAAGCATTGTGTCCTTATCTCTTCTTCTCTCGTCCTTACCTTGGCGCTCAGTTCCCCGCTGCTTTCTACTTTACTGTCCGCCATGTTAGTTGTACAAAAACAAATTAATATCCAGTCAAGAGTGTTGGCAAGCAATTTGAAAAGAGAAAAGAAATCAGCCGTAGAGTCCTGACACCAGGTGTGGCGTGAAGAAAGGTTTTATCTGCCAGCGGCGCGTCCAGCACCGGAGGCTCTGCCTCTTTATTAGACCAGTGGGAGGCGAAAAGTGTCCGGAGCTGCGCGCTGATTGGTCCATCAGCTTTGAAAATATTCAGCCGCAATTGGCTCAGATGGAAACATAGACACCCTCTGTTTGTGTTAGTGAGTGTCGTCTTACTATCTCAATTATGGACAGAGATTCTGTCCACACAAGTTTTTTTTTCATGTTAAAACCTGTTCACTTCTCCCTCACGTGAGACACACACACACACACACACACCACACACACAACACACAGCACACGGACACACGGAACACCTGTAGGCTATAGCTTTAATCCTTTAATAAGTTGTGCCAGTCAGCACACTGTCAATTCTCAGTCATGTCGCACTTACTTACTGAGCTTACGTGACTAAAACCGACCAAGCAACTGTTATTTCTAAAACCACTGCTGCAGCTCCGACTGTATCAGTGGGAGCTGCCATTGTTAAAAGTACAAGAGCCAGTCTTGTCAAAAATGATTCATTTTAATACATCCATTTACTAATAAGGCTTGCATATTAATGTTGTGGCTCACTACAGGTGCTGATATGACTTTAAATACTGTTGTGCAGATCCACCAATCATCACATTCAATCAGTGTATATTAATCATATGAATTAGACTAAGAGGAAACTATTTAGTTTGAATCTTTATATCTAAAACAGTTAAAAAAAAAAAACGGCTTAGGGATTAAAAGCTGCACAAAGTGGAATTTGTTTGTTCCGTAATTGGCAAAATGTAAATACTTTCAAAACTATTCTGCGCATTGCCACTTGACTTAATGTGTTTTTACTCAAGTAAAAACCAGTAGGTCATTACCCATAGATAACATTAATGTTCTGTTCATAATTATTCAATATTAAATACTTCAATGGACGACCAAGCACTGCAGATACTACCATACTGCTACTGCAATCTAACCGCTACTGCACTGCTGCGATACAAGTTACTACTTCGTTACTGCTGCTTTTATTTTTATTGGTGTTGTCACGACTATTATTCTCTGGCCAGCTGCTACAACTTTCAACAACTTCTCACATCGCGCAACACAACGGTACATTGAATATTGGCCATTTGTAGTTAAAAGGACATGGTTCACAACTTTTTTTTTTCTGCTTTTATGTTATTTTTCCTCATTGACCTGTCTGTATTTGATTATTTGTTTATCTACAGTGTTTCTTAATGACTGCACTAAGATATCATAGATAAACATGTATTATAGATATAGATATATAAATATAGATATAGATGTTTAAATGATAGATATAGAGACATAGATACATAAAACAAGGAGAGACGGACAGTGGGGGAGACGAGAGAGGGGGGGAGGGGAATACGGAGAGAGGGGGGGGGGTGATGGTGAGAGAGGGAAAAGAGTGGAGGAACTGGAGAGGCAGAGAAATACCGGAGGAGAGACGGTGGGAGGGGTTGAGAGGAAATGGGGAGAGGTGTGGTGGCGTGTGAGAGGCACAGACATGTAAATCTTGTTAGACTGTTCCTTGTTTCCTGTTTCTGTAGTGTCCGCATTCTTCAACACAAAAACTAGACAATAAATATGACATCAAACACATAAAAAAGAAAAATACAAATTAATAAATCACATAAAAGTTAATTTGAAAAAGGAAACACTTTCTTTCATCGATTTTTCTTTCATACCAATCGTGATAAGAAACAGAGAAAACGGCGCTGTTGTTTCAGTCTCACCAACAGGCGCTTTCAGAGTCACACATATGGCGTCGCGATTGTTTGAACACGTCACTGATTGGTTGTGAACTGGGATGGAACATAAAGCTGACGCTTTGCGCCCGATGAGTGGCTGATACGCTGCCAATGCAGCCGGAGCAGGCTCGTGAAGTGGGCGGGCGTTCGGCTTAAGTAACAGCAGGACGAATCAGAGGCAAAGCGGACCGGCTACTTCAGAAACAAAGTACTAAATAAACTAAACTAAACTAAACTAGACTAAACCGAACTGAACTAACTAAACTAAACTAAAACTAAAAAAATTAAAAAAACAAATAAATAATAATAAATAAATAGTAATAATAAATATAATAATAATAATAGAAAATTAAATTAAATTAAAATTAAATTAAATTAAATTGTGCCCAATACGCAATGTAATCATATATTGAATATATATGACATATAAAAATAAATTTATGTAAAATTTATTTACTAGGATATGCAACAAGCCTATTGATGTATGTGTGCTCTTATTGTAGACATGTTAATATAAATAATATATCCATCCCAAAGCCTGTTAGTATATGTTGATATTATTTATATTTCCCAGAATAGGAAGATAGACAGTTTTTAAAATGAATTGAGAAATTATTAAGAAAAAAACATACATTAAGCATATAAGAATTTTTAATATGGATGTTGTTTTAATAAACTTTCATATATAGATTAAATTATTTATTTTATTTATAATTTATTAAATTATTTATAATTAAATATATATCTTAACCATATATTCATCATACAGAATATTTTAATACATGTACATAAACAAATTTGCTTATTTCATATATGTTATAACTTATATTTTACACACATTTCTATGTGGGTGGTCTTGTGTCAGATTGTCAGCTGCTTGGATCCGGTTGTCCACTTCAGGTCGATGAACCTTGACCCCCTCCAGTCGATGAATGTGAGTTTGTTTTGGTCTGCTGTTCACAGAACGGAGGATGTTTGTCAGTTTTTGTGGTGTTCAATCAAGTCCTCTCGCCGAGGGTCGCCGTGCTTGTTTTTACTGGTGTAGTGATCCACAGATGTCACGCTGTGATGTCACGTGTGATGTCATGAT
>NW_019175578.1:395714-415945 GCF_002260705.1 Seriola dumerili
TGTGTGTGTGTGTGTGTGTGTGTGTGTGTGAGAGAGTCTGTTTGGCAGAGTTGTGTGTTTTCCTGTCGTGACTAATGGAGACTGAAGAAGAACTTCGAGTACTCACGCAGTTTTAATTGTTATACATGTTTTATTTTACTTTTGTCCAGCTACAGACTTCAGTGAAGTTTAATTTCCTCCTCTGTAACTGCAGTACTTATATTCTGTAGTCGTCCTATCTGTTTACATGGAGGGAAACTCTCCCCAGCAGCAGGTGTCTCATAGTGACGTTGAGAGCTTCTCCTGAATACGTTCAAAGCCGGGTTCATTAAAGCTGCACGTCTACCTTCAGCGTCTTTCTTCATCAGGTGTTACCAGTGTTAACGGGAACAAGGCAGAACATTCCCACTGTTAGAAGATAAGGCTCATGTTTACTGAAGGTTAAGTGTAATCCTATATTAACTTAGTTGTAAACACACGGTAACATGAAGGGAGCAGTGTTATCCAGGTGTTATCCAGGTGTTATCCAGGTGTTATCCAGGTCATGTGACACAGGCCGACCCCAAGCCTCACTCTGATTCTCTGTGTGTGCACTCAGGTGATGAAGAGGACGACGAAGAAGACGACCTTGATGGGCCGACGGGGAAGAGAGCAGCTGAGGATGACGATGACGAAGAGGTGAGGAGGAGGCGCTTCACATCACAGTAGCTACATGCCTTCGGTCGTAGAAAGAGCGGCGACCGAACACGGGCAGGTGGTCCAGCTCCACAACAGTATGATGGAGGTGGATGGAATATAAGCCGAGGTCGTCAAGGGGAAAACTACAGAACACAAGGTCAAAACGTTTCTCAGGTACAGGTGCGTCTGTTTAATAAGATGGAGAGGGAGACAGGGGCGGTGACGCCAGACGACCGCGTCCGAGAACGAGCGTAAGTTTGAATGACTCCAGCGGATTGGAGCAGAGCCAGAGGTCACTCTGAAGGCAGCACGAGTGACTTGAATATGATCCGAGCGGCCATGAGTAGACAGCGGAGGTCGATGAGCAGCGCAGTGACGTGACCTTTTAGGCTGATCTAAGGTTTTCACTGCGCGTGAAGGGGAAACCCTCACAGACGGCCCAGAATGCATCTGTACGGTGGCCCTGAGAGCTCAACGAACTGCAGCTTAAGAAAACACACGCAAAGACGCAAATTCAGTCCTACAACACAACAGGAAGTGTTTCCAGGGGACACTAAAAAGCTCAAAGCAACACACACGCAGTGTAACAGTGAGTCTCAAGATGGAGACTCCATCAACAATCAATAATGAGAGACTGGACATCACTCAGTCAGCTGGAGGTCATGGGTGGATGTCAGGGGATGAGCTATTATTATATTTTTTAGTAATAGTATTATTATTATTGTTGATGGAGTTCAGTTCTGGTGCTTCTTCTTCTTTTGTCACGGCCGTAGAGAAAAGATTTGAATCAGTTAATTCAACAGGAAAACAGGAAACTGACGAGCGTCATGGAAACACTTGGATGTACTTTTAGCTACTGTCGCTGTAGCTGCATCATCTAAATTAATTCCCCATAATTCATCATCATTATGATGCAGCGACAGCCGCTTTCACTCAAAGGCATAAATAATTATTCAGATGCGCGACGGTTTAATAACGGTCTACAGTATTATTTAGTTAAATTATATTTCTCATTGCACTTCATTTTTTTCTTTTGCCATTTGCAATATAAGAAAAATAAGTCATAAAAATAAATGAGTTTATCTTTCAGTCTGTCCCTCGCGTCAGTGATGGAGCTGTAGTTTCCTTTTCTTAGCGGATGGTTGAAAACATTTCACCTGTTAGAGATCTTGTTTCAAATAGTCTGTAATGTCCAATATATATGTCTAGAAATGTCTTATTACTGGACATACATAGACATTACAGACTTTTCTAACCAACAGATCGGCTTGTATTTCGATGACGGTGTGGTTACAGGTGTTATATTTACCTGAGATGACACTCACCTTGTTCTTCCTTCGTCTCCAGGATGAAGTTGAAACCAAGAAGCAGAAGACAGATCAGTAGAGTCTGCAGCGCTGGCTCTGTCTGGAGGACGACGACGCCATCGAGAGACAGCGAGACGGTTTTCCAGCGAACCTCCGACACCTCAGTCCTCCCTTCGTAACAAGAATACTTTTAAAAAACAGAATTAGTTTGTATTTTTATTTACATTTTATATTTTTGTAAATATTGTAACAAGGTCGGCCATTTTGCAACAATGATCTTTCTGGGTATCAAGTGGTGCTTTGAGGACTTTTAGATCCAGACTCGTCATCAGCCGTCCACATCCTGTGTGAGCCAACCAGAGGCATCCGTCCCTTTACCACAACCAACAAAACACACACACACACACAGATACACACACACACAGATACACACACAGGCTCACTGTAATTACATTAGGTTTCTGCTTAGGGTCTCGACAAGGTGTGTGTTGACTCGTAGTGGCATGGGAAGAGTTACAGTGACTCAGCACTTCTCAGAGCGCTGACTGTGTATTACTGTTAGTTTGTATGAGATTCAAAGGCTGTATCTTCTGTCCGTCTGTCACTGTCTGTCTGTCTGTCTGTCTGTCTGTCTGTCAAGGCCAGATGTTGATGTTCTTCTGTCTGTGCTATTTGGTTGATCAATAAACAGTTATTTCATTTTGCTGGTTTGTAAACCGTGTTAGTTATATACCTGTCAGAGGTTGAGCACACCTGCAGGAAGAAGACAGAGGAGAATCAACAGGAAGTAGTGCTCAGATGTGACTCTATTTCCACAGTTTCAAAATAAAATTCAGCCCCAACCACAGCAGATTTCTCTGTTTGAACAGGCTGGAGATCTTCCACTAAACTCCTTGATGTTGTGGTCATACATTAAAGTTGGCATCCAGATTTATTTTGTTTTTTTTTGTTTTTTTCTAATTATTATTGTTATTTTTTTTTTTTAGATAACTGGTTAATATGTCACGTAAACGCAAAGTGGCATATTAACTAATGGAGACTCTCTTATTTTGAAAAATATTCAGCTTGTCAGGTTGCACCTGTCCTGGTTGACAGTTTCAATAAAGTTTGTCGGTGCAGCGGAGGCTCTGTCTGTCACAGCATCTCTGTATGTGGAGTGCAGGAGTGAGTGATGTGAGCGAGCATCAGGCTGCAGGCAACTCTGGACGTCAGTGATCAAATAGTGTTGATTATAGATCCAGATTATTAACACAAGATATTAACAGTAATATAAATATAATAAAAAATATATAAACATAGATTAAATTATTTCTTATAGTTTCGACACATCGTTCTGTTAGTGATTTCACAACCTTAATTTCCCATTTCTGCAGCTTTAGATACAGGAAATGTCAGTAGCACTTCACAATAAGACTACCCTTATAAAGGATTTATAAATGGTTTATAATTAGGTTATTAACACTTTATAAATCATAAATAAATGATAATAAACAAGTTATAGCAGTTTTCATACATTGATGCAGGCTCACTATTTGGCAAGATCAAGTTACTAGTATTTATAACTGGTAAAATGGAGCTTTATTTAACTCATTAATAATTGATGATGTGTTTTACACTTTACAATAAGGCTCCTTTGACCAGTTATAAATGGTAGTAACTCATTAGTAAGATTAATGAGTAGTAAGCATTAACTTGATCTTGCCAAATAGTGAGCCTGCATCAATATAAACCATTTATAAATCCTTTTTTTCTTCCTTTATTAAGTTATGTGTAAAAAATAGTGACAAAAGTTTGGGTTGAACATATAACAGGATACAACAAAGAAAAATAAGGAGAGAGAAAAAAAAGGCGTAATAATAATAACTGCAGATGGTATTATGAATTATAATGAATTATCAATTTCCTTTATTATAAACATGGTAAACAGCGATTTTGTTGTAGTGTAAACAAACCACAGAAGAGCTGAATGTTTGAGTGTGTGATGAACCATGATGTGGGACAGTCTCAGTCCTCGTGAGGATGAGACTCGTGGGATTCGATGAGTCGTGAAAAGAGGTCGGCAAACCCACAATTCACTTCACCAAGCAGGAGGGACAGACTTTTTATTATTATTATTATCTGCATGAATTCTGCTTTAACAGCTGAGAAAACTCGTTATGTTTTAATGGGCCTTCTTACAGAGCTCACACTGGGCCTGTTATAAAATTCACACCGCTCATTTATAATCCTTAGCAACAGCTTTATTAAGATTGATTGCCTTTTTGTGATTGGTTCAGGTTTTACTGTGGACTGAATCATACACTTGTGTAAAATATGGTTCAAAAATCAGGTTGTTGGTTGAAGCATTTAAATGCAAAAATTAATTTAAAAAAGGAGAATTTTTTTTAAGGCCAGTTAAGGTCTGTGTTGATGACGGTGGTGGAGCTGTCCCGGCTGAGGTCAGAGGTCAGAGGTCATGTAGGTATGCGGCTGCGGAGGTACTCCATCACTGCGTCTGTTCCTTTGGCCACGATGGCGGCTCGGGGCGAGCGGAACGGATTCCCCTCCAGACTGAGACACCTGAGGGACGACACGTGTTTCACCTCGTTAATATGATGTTTTTAATACAAGACATGATGAGTGAAATAATCGTCAACACCATGACTGCGTGTTTCCACCTTCACAGTCTCATAAAAACAGATTCAGGGTTTCGTACGTCACAAACCAAAGGAACCAATCCTAACCTAACGACTTCCCTTTACTTCCTTTAACTTTAACTATCCTCCTAAGAACAAATACACGATGCAGGTTGAGAGAAAGTGACAAAGTAACATCTAATGATCATAATTTGATTCCTAGCAGTGAACATCACACAGAGAAAGTAGTGAACAGCATCAGTGTGACTGTCCTCTGTCTGAAAACCGCAGAAACAGCAGCTGCAGTGAAGCAGCTCAGCCAGAGGAGCGACAGACTGTGTGCGTCCTACCTGAGGCTGGAGCACAGGCCCAGCTCAGGGGGGACGTTCAGCAGGTCGTTGTTTGACAGATCCAGCGTCGACAGATTCACCAACTTCATCAGAAGACCAGGGTCCACCGCGCCCACCTGGTTGTTACCAAGCAACACCGTCTCCAAGGATGAAATCTGATAGAGGACTTCAGGGATGGACTTGAACCTGTGAGCAGCACAAAGACTGTGACAAAGTGCAGGAGACGGTCCAGCTGACAGATGCATTATGGGTGTTTTAAATTCAGTTAATTCTGCTTTCTCTGATCACCGGGGATGTTCAACTTTAAATGTGTCTCGGAGGAAAAGGAGAGAGGAGCTTAGGTTTTTACCGGACTGTTTATTGATCGGTCAGCTGATTAAAGAATGGCTCAGCTGCCGTGGAAACAGCTTTAACATTAATATATTAATTCTGTACTTTAGGGAAAGTATCCATGAAAACATAAAAATAAAACTGACGTAGCTGATGTGTGTGTTTGGAAGTTAAGTGAACAGATGATGTTTTAATTCAGAGGTGAACTGATCCAGAAACAGTGAGTTACCTGTTGTAATTGAGGATAATGGAGCGTAGTTTAGTTAAGCTCTTCATGTCAGGTGGTAAATCACTCAGCTGGTTATTCCTGAAAGAAGAAGAAGACCAAAATAAAGATCATGTGCAGCTCTTCACTGGCGCTTCTATATCAAAATCCTGTTCCTGTAACATTATTCATCAATTCAGAATTCTGCTTCATGGATACAAATAACGCTGTGCAAGTTTTTAAATGCTATATAAAGCAAATGCAATGCCATATATATCTTCTTTTTCTTGTTTTAATGTGAACACTATTACTTATTTCTCTGTTTGCACAATATGTAAATATCTTTTTGTTAATATCTGCACAAATGCAAGTACTTATAATGTATATACCTTCTTATTTATGCTTGACTTGTTATTTTTCTACTTTATTCTATTGTTATACTTGTTTTCTTCTACCTTGTTTTTCTATGCTGCTGTAACAAGTGAATTTCCTCGGTGTGGGATCAGTGAAGGTTTATCTTATCATATCTTATCTTCCTGTTTCATACAGTGTTAAAAAACATTATGTCTGGATTTGATTCCTATTTGCTTACATGCTGCATGTATGTGACATGTGATATAAAGAAAACACTGAGGGAGGCTGATGGTGTGACGATCACTGTGGCGTCAGTTTCTCTGATGTGAATAATTACATCACAGTAAACTGAATATGTTTGAACTGTTTGACAACACAAGACATTTGAAGACGTCACAAACAGAGAAAACGGGCAGATTAAATAACAATCAAATAACTGATTAATTGATTAATTGTCAGTTGCAGCCCCTACATTTAAGTTAGTCATGTAAATATACTGTAAATGTGTGTGTGTGTGTGTGTGTGTGTGTGTGTGTACCTGAGGTCGATGTGTGTCAGCTGCAGTAACTTGCAGACATCAGGAGAGCAGCAGGTCAGTTTGTTGAACCCCAGGTTGACGTCTGACAGCGAGGAGTGGAACTCCACCAGTCTGTGAACACACAGTTAGTCTGATTGGTACAAACAGCTTTTCTCTGATGATACAACAGGCTCATTACAGATGAACTGTGTCGCGCCCGGGAACGGGACAGGAGCAGGTGGCGGCGGCAGCAGTGACAAAAAGCTTCACAGTCTGTACAGGAAGTCAACGCTCACACACATCTGATCCTAGATGTTATGAAACCGATCAATCAGCTCGTACTCAGTCTCCTATAACTGTTGTTTTGATAATATTCTGTGTGACAGGAGAGATTAAACCTGTGAACATCAGGACAACGTTTATGATTTAACCTCCACATTATCAGTTTCTTACATGAAGATTTAGATGGTGAAGAATTCTCATCATATCATTCTGCTGGAGGTAAATCATCCAATCAGACTTGATTAATGGCCCTGTCTATTAATTAGTTATCAAGATAGTAGTGTAAGTGCATCATCCACGCTGTGTGTAGGTGTGTGTGACTGTGTGTGTGTGTGTGTGTGTGTGTGTGCGTGTGTGTGTGTGTGCGTGTGTGTGTGTGTGCGTGTGTGTGTGTGTGCGTGTGTGTGTGTGTGCGTGTGTGTGTGTGTGTACCTGGGAGGTATGGAGGTCAGCTGGTTCTTGCTGAAGTTAACAGTGGTAACACCCTGATCTGCTGCAGCATCAAACAGCTCATCTGGAATAACACCTGCCTGTTTCTCACTACACACACACACACACACACACACACACACACACACACACACACACACACAGTAACTAGGGTGTAACTAAACCCTTAAACCAGCAACATTTTGATATAAACATTGAATCAAATGTGAAAGAAATAAATGAAGATTAACATCAAACTCTGCAGCTTTGAAGCGTCTTCTGAGTTTATTACAACTTTGATCTTATTTTGATTTTGATCATTAATTTTTTTACTCTACTCACCAAAGTAAACACTGAGGTCTGAGGACGCAGTGACAGTAACATGAGCAGTCAGACGAAGGTTGGAAACAAACTTTTATGCAGCTTCTCTAAACGACTGTATTTGGAGGTCAGGCCAAGGTGAGTGCAGCTGACATGTCACTAATATTTCCTCATATTCCTCACACAACGACAGGAAACACAAATGTGTGTGTGTGTGTGTGTGTGTCCATCACTCACCTGTACACCAGTGTTTTGAGAGTTTTAATGCTATGTACATTGACGCTGGCCTGGCTGGGTAACGTCATGGCTGTATGTCCTTGATCTGCTCTCTCTGGCTCCTCTGTAAATACAAACACACACGCACACACACCTTTAGCTTTGCTCACCTACAACAGACGCATCACATTCAGCAAAGCCAGAAAGGTTAGCAGCGTCAATACATTCAGTCGACTAAGTTTTGGACTAAAGTAAACATGGGAACTTTAGAGTTTCACTTGTGAGGTGCAAAATGTCGTTACCTACTTAAACATAATCTCTATATTCAGAAAAACGCTGCTTTACTGAAGGTTTTCTATCTATAATCCCTGTAATTAAACTGCAACATGAGACCAAGGCCCAGAAGCACCACTCCCTTCCAACTCCCTGATGAAGACCATGAGAGGTGGTTAAAAACTATGAAAAGGGTAGTTAGTGGATGTTGAGCTGAGATTATTTTGTTACTCATATTGATCACAGGATGAAGGATGAACCTCCACACTCAGATCATTTATTATTCTCTGCAGTTCCAGTGCAGGAGAATTCAGATCAACATGTGGATGAGAAATCAGTCTAATTCTGTGGTTTTGGTTTCATCTTTGCTGAAACAATTAAAATCAGAATCAAACTTTATTGTCCATCACAAGCCGATGGAAACCTGTTTTTGAAGTGGCTCATACAGTCACTGAGTAACTGTCGGCGGACAGGATTGTGCCGGCGTTTGACGGATCTGTTTCGGCCCTTTTCAGGTTCAGTGGTCAAAACTGTTTCCAGTGCGCACAAACATGTGAACGTTACCTTTGATTCTTCCTCTTAAATACTTCAGAAGCTCATTGGTTCCTTTCTGTGACGAGAGGTGAGGTGAAGAGGAGAGGAGTGTCAGCAGTTAGAAAAATTAACATGGATGTTTGTTTCTCACAAAGATGGTGCTGAACGTTAGCAGCTGATGTGAAAGTTCACATTCAGAACCATCAGTAAACCTATCAACTGTGACATCTGTGGTAGGGAAGTTAATAATTAACCGTTAACCGACAATAAGATTAATACTATCAATTAAACAATTTAAAGCCGTACATACATGAGAGACAATCCACCCTCATTGGATATTTATCCTCTTGACAGGTGGATGTTTCCTGAGGCTGGTCACTCTAGTGAGGCGCTAATCGCTGCGTTCCTGGGACATCGGTACCATCTGACCGGGCCTCACTTCACAGGCTGACACCAGGCTGACCCCACAACATGTCCACATGTCCGCTATGCTGAGGACTGAGGTAGGCCTGGCCTTACAGTGCTCTCAGCGCTGGAGGATTCAATGTGTGTTTTCGTTTTGTTAAACTGTTTATATGTTAAAAAGTCTGGCTACTACTTGCTATTTATTTTAAGTTATAAAACATTTTCCTACACGGGAGATGGAAGTTATTATGCCAGTTCTGCACGTGTAATAAAATAAGCCATTCACACTTTGATCTTGTTGTTTAACGGTCGGTTGGATCGGTCAGAAAAAGTCTCAACATGGACGTTACTGTGACACAGTGAACCGTCCAGTCCGTGGGCCTCATCTCTCCCCGTCACTGAGGTGGAACAGCTATTCTCAGACTTAAACAAACTAGTCTTGTGTTTCACCTTCATAATTAATTCACATCCATTAGAACGGTTTTCAGTTTTCTTCCGCTGTGTTTTACTTTTACTGTGTTTGTGTTTGTGTGTGTCACCTACAGTGAGCACGTCTCTCCTGATTCCTCGCAGAGGGTTTCCCTCCAACAGTAAGACCTTCAGATTGGGCAGCAGGCTGAGAGACGCTGGGAGACTGACAGAGACAGACCCCAGTTCACATGAAAAACAGTCTTAGTTAGTAACATTTGCTCTGCAGGACTCAACAGTGCAGAGTTAGCTGTTGGCAGGGCTTCAAGCAAGGAAAATGTCTGTGGCTGAAATGTGTTGGGGGGTTCGCTGTAGGCTACAAGCCAAAGGTCGGAAAGCAAGAAAAATGGATAATTTACTCTCCAGTTCCTCAGTCGGAAACCGTAGTCTGGTAACTGTATCCAAGTCCAAGCACAACTTTCAAGGCCGTAAAAAAGAGCTTATCCAATACTATCTTTAAACTTTTCAACACTCGTTCCTCCGTCGGTCTCTAAACAGCGTTTGAGGCGTTATAGACCTACTGTTGTCGAACGATTGACAAATTAGTCCAAAAGCTTGATGATGATATGAAAACAAAACAAATCACTTATTCATTGCGGAGCTTTTTCAAAGGAGCGCGGTCACATGGAAAAGTTTTTATTAATAGAAAAGTTCTACTTGATTAATACAAAATATAAGGTTGCTTATGGCTCTATTCATATTCTTGCTACACGACATTTACAAAAAATACGCAAGAATATTTTCCACAGACATATAATTATCTATTTTTTATTATATATTTTCTATATCAGCGTCGAGTTGAAGGCCCAGCTCTAATACTCATGGTTCACCACTGGCTTAAACCTGTGCATGCACCCCAACCGTCACACGGAAATCATTTAGATCTATATGATTTAACATCCAGAAATAGAATATTTGAAAAGTAAATATCAAATATAAGACCAGGGGTATGTGTGTATGTGACCTGGTGAAATCCCTGCGAGCGCTGAATGATCACAGTGGTCATGCTACAGGAGGTGATGATGTCATGATGCTGGTGACCTACATGGTGATGTCATTGTTGGTGAGGTCGAGGCGCGTGAGCGTGCTCAGTAGGGTGATCTGTTCAGGGAGGCTTTTGATCTTGTTGTCTCGGAGCTCTAGGAGAGAGATGGCCGCCAGACAGGCCAGCTGCTCCGCCTCCAGATGCTCAATCTGGTTGTTCCCAACATACAGCTCCTACACACACACACACACACACACACACACACACACACACACATTGAAGCTCCTGAGCTGTTTCTGCAGGATTTTATACATTATACTGCTGCCACGTGATTGGCTGATTGGATAATTGCATGAATAAGCAGGTGTACAGGTGTTCCTAATAAAGTGCTCAGTGAGAAACAACACACACCGACAACTCAGTAAATCTGCTCATGAATGTGACGCCATTATTCACAACACAAACGAGTTTCACACGTAGAGAAACTCTAATGTTGCTATGGTTACCTTGAGCGCAGGTGCAGGCAGCTGTGGGAAGAGGCGGAGCTTGTTGTGTCTAAGGTAGAGCTGCTCCAGAGCGAGCATCCCTGATAGGCTGGCAGGGATGTCAGTCAGCTGGTTTTTGCTGCAGTCCAGCATCTTCACATCTGTCGAATCAGAAGTCAGATCTCAGTCAGTCAAACAAGATCACACACTATCAGCTGATCGGTGAGTCACAGCTTCACCTCATCCTCATCCTCATCATCAGATAGATAGATAGATAGATAGATAGATAGATAGATAGATAGATAGATAGATAGATAGATGATAGATTGAATTCAGATGTGATCAGATGATGTTGTACCAACTAGTTTGTTTGACGCACACTCAGAGTCTCAGGCTGCATTCAGAGCCCTGTGAGAAAAAATGCAGTCGCCTCATTTATTTGAAAGGAAAACAATGCAGGACCGTTTGGCAGCAAAGCCGAATCTGGCCAGCGAGGTATCGTGTTAGCCAATCAAATACATGCAAGAGCACGTTCCTGCTGGACTACTTTGTGACATTGACATGACATGATTCATTGTGACAGAAGATAACTCCTCTGAGTTTTACAAACCATTGTGAAGTGATAAGCCTTTAAAACACATTAATCTGTGGCTTCAACTGAACTTCCTGGATTGGATTTCACCATATCCCCATGCAGAGCTGTGTTCAGGCTGAAATAGTTTATACAAAAATATTTTTTTTTAAAGCAACAAAAGTGTTGTTTATATCAGACAATTCTTCATGAAGACGTTTTAAAATGTAAAGCAAACAAACAGAAATATATCTACTTGTCAGTGAAATGCAATTAGTTTTGTTCAACCACCAAAGACACGTCGCATCATCACAGCCTTCAATAATCTATGAACCGAGTTTTTTAATGTTCAGCCAAGCAAAATTATTCCAAGGTTATAGCTTGATGTGTGTTTGTTTGGTCGTCACGTGACATGGAGGTCAATAGATTCAGTTTCTATTAAATTCACACACTTTAAACATTCACAAACAAAGGCGAGGTCAGAGGGTTCACTGCACATAAAAGCAAATTCAGATAATATCCATTTCTACAGCACGAAACCCATCAGGACAGAATCATGTCTCGCTCACCGTCCTGCCGCTTTCACTTCCTCTCGTTTTAACAAAAATACTCATTAATTATTTCCAAGAATTTCTCTTTTCCATCTTTTTGCAGTTGCTGTTCTGTCAGTAAAACTCAAATCTTTCTGCAGATACACTGAGAGGGCTTTTAATGTGAAACATCACATGCACAGGAAGTGTTGACTTTCATTGACAGTTGCTCCACAAATATCAATAAAACAGAAATGTTAAAGTCTGTAAAAACAGAATCTATAAATCTATATTTTACTCACATGATCAAAATAACAGGTAAACAAGGAAGAAGTTCACAGCAAACAGTGCAAGCAAATTAAAAAGGAGCAGATCATAGTAAAGTATGGTAACACAGAAATAAACATTCCTGTTATTACATAATTTAGGTTACATAAGTGTGAAAAGTTGGCGTGTAGCGAAGCAGAAAGGCCGACACACAGTCAGCTGGTCTTACTTGTGAGCTGTGCCAGACTGTCGGGCAGAGAGCTGAGCTTGTTGTCACTCAGGTTCAGTTTCTGCAGGCAGGTGAGTCGGCCCAGGCCGGACGGCAGGCCCTTCAGATGGTTGTTGGACAGGTCCTTTATTCAACCCCGACAAACAGGACACCTCGGTCAGTCAATCACACAGCACAGCAGAGCAGACAGAGCCTGCTGGGAGTGTTAATACACAACACACAGTTTGTGTTATTTACCAGCTCGGTCAGGTTCTTCAGTTGCCCCAGTTCCTCTGGCAGACTCTCCAGCTGGTTCTGTTGGACTGTGAGGCTGCGGAGGTTCTGCAGAGAACACACCTCCACTGGCAGTGTTGTCAGCTGGTTATGACTGACCACACGGGGGAACAGACACAGATTGCATTTCAGTTTATATTAAAATCATAAATATAACTTTTAGTTCTGCTGTCAGAGATTTGAACTGGAAATCTAGTTTTACTTATCGAAATCATGGAAAGTCACAAGATTAGTTCATTTTGTTTTTCATTCTTTGAAATGTTTTCATGTTCCAATACATATAAAAGTGGGACAAACTGATATTGACAGAAAGACTGTTAACATGT
Source organism: Seriola dumerili (assembly GCF_002260705.1). Taxonomy (NCBI): domain Eukaryota; kingdom Metazoa; phylum Chordata; class Actinopteri; order Carangiformes; family Carangidae; genus Seriola; species Seriola dumerili. The sequence continues at coordinate 408,644 of NW_019175578.1, forward strand.
CATTCTTGGGTGTGGTCACAATCAGTTAAAATAATTTGTACGACAGTGTGTGTGTGTGTGTGTGTGTGTTTGTATTAGGCTTGGGTAATAGAAATGTAATACCTCAATAAAATCCAGCCCAAATATTGCAATATATGAAATTATTGCAGGTGGTCGGCGTGATATACAAATATATTATTGTCTCTTTTTTCTTTTAGTAATACATATCTATATTATTGTATTTTATGTTTAAAGTATAAACGATGCTGCCACTAGGTTTGCAGACATTTTTAATATTTGTTTGTGTCATAGTTCATAAAGGTTACAATAATCTAACATAGATTGATCTGTGCACAGAGAATATTAAAGTAAATCTGAAATGTCACACCTGAGAAAACCTGAGAATGACATGTCAATACCTTCACGTCTCTAAAATTTTGTATATATGTATAATATTTTATCTGGGCGAACTATCTTAACATCATCATCCGATCCTGCTCTAATATTTACCTCAAAAGCTTGGACACATAAAATATCAGTATGTGCACGTCTGTACCTGACTCGCAGTTGCTGGAGCTCCTGTAGTTCTCCCAAAGCACCAGGTAAACTGCTCAGCTTGTTGTCATGGAGCTGCAAGAGGAAATTAACATTTTAGATCAGATACAATGAAAATGTCTTCTTGTTTTATAATTAAAAGTGATGTCTCACAGTAACACCACCTTCATCAGCATCTACAAATGATAAAAATCAATAGATGTTGTGTTTACTCAGTGAGTTAGTGGCTCAATAGATGGTAAATTAGAAAGTTAATTAGATAAGCTGGGATCATAATACAAGAGCTCTGTGTCAATTTATCCCAAATGATGTCTACAGATGCTCAGTGCTGTTTTAGCTCCTGTAGAATTTAAAGATAAAGCACATTTTGAATTTTTATAATTAAGTCAAAGGAGTTTCGCACAAAGCAAATTTCACTTTCACAATTTCTTACTGACTTCTTGTCGTTACTTACATCCAGCGTCGTGAGTCCAGGCAGTAGTGAAATGTCATCAGACAGTTGTGTGAGCAGATTGGAGGAGAGCAGTAGTTTGGTGAGGTCAGTCTGTTCCCACCAGCGTTCTGATGCGCCAAAGGACACGTTCTTCTCTGCCTCCTCCGGTGTGTCAACGTTCAGACGGTACACGTTCTGAGGGACTGAGACAAATGTTAATATAAAGTAGCTGTTACACACACACACACACGTTTAAATGGTCAAAGAGAAACAGTTATGATCGTCAATTTTAATGCATATATCACAAGGTTGCTTTAGTTGCTTCATTAGCTTCAACACCGAAAAATGTTCTATGTCTAAAATGCTGAAAAAGTGAAACATTGGTAGAATATAAGAGATTATAATATAAAACACAGTTATTTATTCTCCACATATTATATTATTATTATTATTATATACACTTATATTGTAGACACATGTTAGATAAATATATATATCCATCCCAAAGCCTGTCAATATATGTCATTATATATAGTGGGTTTCCAGAATGAGAAGATTGACATATAGAGAAATTAATAAGAAAAACAAATACAACATATAGACCTGTTATATGCAAGTTGTATATAAATTAAATATATATCATTAACATATTTGGTTGCAACACGTTTTACCAGATAAAAATTCATCATAAATATCTATATATGTATGTATGTACATATACAAATTTTATTTCATGTATGTTATAAAAGTAGATCTTCACATAATATGACATATATGTCCCTATATCAAAAGTGATGTTTTCATATATGTCATATATTACATTTCAGTATGGTCTAAGATCACCTATGATGTTTGGTGGTTGAAAGTGTGTCTAAGCAGCTGATCATTTAAATACATGACAGCAGGTAGACTATACTTCACATGAATACTGTGTAATATGCTGCCATTAATACAACATAAAATATATACTATGTAACTTAAGCATAGTTATACAGTTTAAAAAACTAATAATTTTTCCATAATTAGAAGAATACACCTAAAAATCCACTACAGCATTATTCATCTGTGTCTCCAAGACAGTGGGATACGGTGTTGAAGTAAGGTCTTCACACTCTAAGCGTTAACGTCCACATTTTTATGCGCCATTTTGACAGGATTTGACCTTTTAACTCATTTGAAAGACAGTATAATACGTGTGGTGGTTCTGTAGCTGTGTAAGCTAGCTAATAAGTGAACATTACCTTCTGTCAGCCCTCGGCCCGACAGGTTGAGCTGCCCACTTTTCCTGGCTGCCTTCAGCAGACCGTAAGGAACCATCGGCTCGGTCTTCTCCGTCCTGAAACCCGCCAGAGAGTCCACCTTCTCCGGCTTTCTGAAACGAGACATTGTCGGCGTGTTTGGTTAAAATAAGTCTCAGCAGTTGTGACCTGTGTTTACCTCCACACCCAAACTGTCCGCGTTCCGCCCGCCAGCTGCGACGAAAAAGGACCCTTCCGTCAGAGATCCTTCAGAATAAAAGCGTGGTCCTTGCCAACTTCACTAAAGACGTGCTACAAAACGTCAAATATTCCTTTCAGACACAATTTGTCACGATTTAAGGAAAACACCTATATCCTTAAAATCTGTGATCCACCTACATTAATGGTGACAGAATGAAAAATAAAATTGATTTTATTTTGAAGGTTAGCATTTTAAATGTAACAATATTTATTTTTAGTACATTTTCGAGAGAGCCTACTTGAACTTTACAGCCACTTTACTACATTTGACAGCTGATTTATTGACCGATTGCAGATTCAGATTAATAATACAAAATAAAATCACCTAATAATTACCATATATTATTATACATTAAGCTGTCCAGTAGTAAACAAAGTAGTTCAAATTAACCCAGCCTTTATAATTATATATATATATTAATATATATATATATATATATATTTAAAAGTTTTATATACAGTCTATGGCTGCCTCCCCAGCAACTAGCTTGCTGTTTTTAAGTTTTATTTTTTAATATGTGTATCTATGTATATTTATCTTTTGAGTGTTGCAGTATTTACCTTTTCATTGTTATTTCTTGTTAATGGTTTTATTGGATACTGCACCAAACATCAAGTCAAATATCTTGTAAGTAAAAACCTACCTGGCAATAAACCTTATTTTCTGATTCTGCCTTTGTGATGATGTCATCATCCCTTTCTCATACTGCTGTAGCCTGACACCCATGTGTCATGCAGTATCCCCTTGCCTTCATATTTTTATAGGTAAATAAAAACATACTATTTGTAATACAAGTACTCATGATTTGTTTCAGAGCTATCAACAATTTTAACTTTCAACAATAAATGCACATATAAATAATGAATTATAAGGAACATGGGGAAAACAACAACATGATTAACTGGACAGGGGCGAAGAGGTGCAATGCTGCCCCATGGAGGTGGAGCAAGTAGCACGATCTTACAAATTACACCTTTAAGACTTTGAAAATCAAATGTCAAATTCCATTTTCATTTTCATATTGCTATAAAATGGCATTTTCATTTTCATTTTGACCTCAAAAGAGCATGGTGACATGGAAATGGGAATGCAATAGATGGTTTGCAAATTGCATTTAAACATATTCCATTTTAGACCAGGTTAAGACTTTGAAAATGACATGTCAAAAGCTGCTTTCAAACAGCTTTTCCATTTTCATTTCAATATGGTCCTAGATTGTCCATACAAGTATGTGAAAATGCAAATTGGTTTATTGCATTTTCATTTTCATTTTTACTCGCAACACATAACACATACATTTGTGGGAAATTAAAGTGCTATTGTGGAATTAGATTATCATATGAATATAGTTTCCTATAGGCTTCCATAATGCCATATATGTTTTCTTGGTCTTCGTCAACCTGTGCACTCTAAAGCTACGACACCTGTGTTTACTGTTACGCATCACAGTGTTTTCTAATGAGTGAAAATATGTTTAGAGATCTGAAACTTGTGTCTAACAAGGTGACCATAGTTTATGGTTTTTACCAAAAGAGCGATTGATTCAATAAGTGGGTTCAGGCCACTGAGTGTTTAGTTCAGACAATGGAATTTATGGTTTCAGCAACTCAGAGAAACTGTAATACAATACTATAAGGAAATCATACACAATAGGTCCAACGTCTGCTGGATGACCACTGATAAAATGTGTCTGAACACAAAGACTCTTGTGTAAAGGTACAATGAGATAACGACATTTAAATTGTCATTTAGGTACAGAGTATCTGTAGTCTGTGAACACAGCCTACTATCACATTGTGAGGAAAATTCAGGACATACTAATTCAACGTGTGTGAACTTATCAATGTGCCATTGCCTCATCTGACCTCGGCTGTTTTATTAAGCCGCCATCAAGTTAATATTTTACAAATGATCTGAAATAAACTTCACAAGAACCTCGTGTTTAATCTACAGTAACAATAAAAATACTCTGAGTGCTGAAGACAGCAGAGCCAGGCAGCCGTTAGAAAGATTACACACACACTTGGCTCATTGTGTCAAAACTCAATGCACAAGCAAAATAAGACAAATCACTTGAAGTTGCAGTTTGAAAAAGAAATGTTTTCCCATTGACTATAAGATTTAAGTCTTGGGCAAAGTGTCTCATGTGACAAAAAGTCTGTGTTGAATTGAAAACAAAGTGTAAAGTAGAAAACATGATCCTTTGTTTAAGGCATGGCTTCAGGTTTTGATGCTTTGGTTGAAACATTCACTTTTAGTGTGAAAGCAAATCGCAAAAAACTGTAAAAGGAGCAACATCATGGCAAACCCTTAGACAATCTTTGGTTCTCTCAACTCTGCAATTATGTTTTATACAAACAAAGTAAAAAAAAAAAAAAATACCATAAACCCTAAAAAAATGCTTTAGATGAATTTATTTGGAAAACGACCAGCTGTTACTTACACAATAACTGTGTTTGCAGTTATCGCCCTTCTGAATAAAATGCAACTGTGGTTTTTTTCTTTCTTCGCTTTGTATTTTGAATTATTTTTCCTGTCGTTGCTTCATGTAAGACATGAGCAGGAAAACTTAAGTGATCAAAAATGTGCATTTATTCCAGAGTCAACATGGTTGTGCTGATAAACCCTCACGAGGTGATTGGTGGCTCAAAAGCCAGAATGACTGCGAGAAATGATTTAAAAATGACACCAGTGTTGCAGCAGGAGGGCAGTCAGTGAGAGAGGTGGTTGATATGACTCCTCTTCTTCTTCTGCTGTGGGTCAGTGAGTTGAGTGACTATTGCTTTCTTTATATGGTTTCAGATAGGATTGTCTTCATGTAAGTAATTTATTTTTTAAAAGTGGTCATTTTATGTTGAGTTAATGCATTGGACATACTATTATTACACAACCACAATCAGGCCTGTAGGATATTGAGATCTGTGTTGTAGTTTACGCTTATAATAACTTCAACTCTTTGTGTTTCATGTGTCACAGTGAGCGCAGCACTAGATCTGCAGAAGAGAGTCGCTGGGGGTCAGGACTGTGATGGGGGGGGGGGGTCCAACCCGTCCCATTGTCAACTGATGGGACGGGTTGGACTCTCTGTGGTGGCTCTCTGGTCAACCACCAGTGATGTTCTTCTTCAAGGACTGAACCTCTCCCTTTACATGAAAGACACTGTTTGCAGATATAGGAGTGAATCCAGGTCCAAGTACAAGACAGGAAATTACAGACATTGAGATCTTTTCGATGGACCACGACATCATGCTGGTGAAGCTAAAGAACCTGACCCCTTATCCATACATAGCTCTTCCCAAATGTTTGCCATGTGCACCATGCCTCAAGAGGCCCAGACAGTGAGTGAAGGATCTTTAAGTTAAACCAACCTGTTGAGACACTGTGTTGTACAGTACATACTCTTTAATCTTTTCATCATTCATCTTCATTTCATCATTCAGTCATTCTGTTTGACACCTATCATGCCAAAAACACTTGGTTGGTTGGTTGGAGAAAATCGTGGTCACTAACATTAACTGTTGACCTCTGCCCCTTCACTTTCCACTGGCTCCACACACGACCTCCTGCATAGGCTATCTGTATTATATTTATGTTTCTTATGGTCACTGGCTGTTTTATTTCATGATTTCATAGTTCTCTGAAATCACAGGTGACATGCAGTGATGAGTGTGTAGTGCTATATCTTAGTGCTTTTTACAACCTGGCTACAGCATCATGACACCTGAAATCTGCAATGGCTGCAGCTGTGGCTAAAAGACATAGTTTGGTTTAAGGTCTATCTGCCCTATGAACATGTGCAGTGTTACTCACATGAACAAATCGAATCATAAGATTCTCATTTCCCTCATGAACATAAATGACACCTTTAAAATTAATGTACACAATCAATGTTTGCAAACCTAGTTCCGCCCAATGCATAAAAATAACCTTGCGCCAGAAGTAAACAGCTGAATTGCCTCAAAATGAAATGGGAGAGAAAAGACGGAGGTCTCCCAAATAATTGGTAATTGTTATTTATTTCCCAAACAAGACACAAGGGGGCAGTGTAACACTACATCACCTGACATTACAACCTGTGTAAATAATCACTGCATTAGGAAACATCCAAGTCATTTAGCTAATCTCCACTATTTTCTTATGCTTTAATCAAGACAATAGTTGAAATCTGTTCATTAAAGGAAGCTTATTGAGATCAATATCCATTTTCAGAAGAGAATATGAATTAATGATCGCTGCCAGAGTAATCAATGATAAAATAATTGTGAGTTGCGCCTGTACAGAGGTCGGTTAGAAATCAGTCTGAGGTGAAAATAAAGTTTTTCAAAAATGATGTCAACATAAAATGAGGTTCAGTAGAACTGACCCCAAGAATTACACATGAAATCCTTCATTTATTACAGTTTGATTAAATCTAAGGTGCAGTGCTGAGAGTTGGACAGATGAGGGCACCACATACCATTTAATTCAGCATGTTTGACCCCAGACTGTATGACAGAGTGGAACTGCAGCTGTACTCAATGTAACGTGCAGATGTATGTTTGTTCATATAAGGTTTTATTTGATATATATTTTATTATAAGTAGGCCTCCATGATAACCACATTACAAGAGCAAGTAAACTACAATATATTTAGTGCTTCTTACGACTGTGGCTTTCAGCAAAGTTTGTGTGGTTATCATGACGTAATGATGGGACACCTGAGAACTGCAATGGCAGCTGTGGCTAGAAGAAGGATGATTTGGTTTGTGGCCTATCTACCCCTCTAACTACCCTATCAGCCCTATCTACCCTAACTACCCTATCTACCCCCCTATCTACTCTATCAGCCCTATCTA
>NW_019175579.1:0-105 GCF_002260705.1 Seriola dumerili
AGCATGGCATAAAAAGTCATAAAAAATGACATAGTATAGAATGGCATACAAAATCATGAAAAATCACATAGTATAGTATGGCATTAAAAGTCATAAAAAATCACA
>NW_019175580.1:0-135 GCF_002260705.1 Seriola dumerili
TCCACACTGTACACTGGAGACTCTCAGGTTAGTGTTAAAATGTGTTATATTCATAACTCTGACCTGTTATTTACTTTAAATATTGAGTATGTGAATGTTTTTCCATGAATTCCTCTTCAGACTGAGCAGCTGTAA
>NW_019175581.1:0-157 GCF_002260705.1 Seriola dumerili
CTGGCTGCCTTTCTCCTCCACCGACAGCGCACCGGTGAAGACGCGCCACATGGTGTCCCTGCGCAGGACAGAAAAACAAAGTATATATTCAGAACTCTGCGTATACGTCGGTGTAACGCCCCTTTAAGTTTCCTAACCCCAATGTGATGCAACAACC
>NW_019175582.1:0-159 GCF_002260705.1 Seriola dumerili
GTACACTCAATAAAGTGCAAAGATTTTATTCTATAATAAAACACTGATTTATCTGAAAAAAAAATCATTCAAACTTCAAAGATAGAATGTCTTTTGTGTAATGCTCTGTTGGTAGTTTTGTGTAGTTCAGTGTGCTAAGAGTGACAGTGTTTGCTTCCT
>NW_019175583.1:0-122 GCF_002260705.1 Seriola dumerili
AAAAACGTAACAGTATAGTAAGGCATGAAAAAAATGTCATAGTGAAGTAAGCCATAAAAACATAAAACAAACGTCACAGTATAGTCAGGCAAAAAATGTTATAGTACAGTAAGGAATAAAAA
>NW_019175584.1:0-154 GCF_002260705.1 Seriola dumerili
AAGAAACAGGAAGTGGTTGTAATGTGTGAAAAACGTACTGAGTTAGTTCTTTACACTTTTCTCTCAATTTCAATTTCAAACGTGGATCAAAAAACCTCTGTTGCATTCCGATTAGGCTTTGGCTCACAACCTGTCGCTCATCTTTAGGACGTAA
>NW_019175585.1:0-151 GCF_002260705.1 Seriola dumerili
TGTCCATCTGGAGCCAGCAGGTGGTGGGCGGGGCATAAGAGATGATCTAGATTTCTCCATTAGGAAGTAAGAGTAGACGAGCTTCAGCCAGTTTTCCTTTTTTTTCCCACTCTTTATGTGTGAAAACCATGTTAAACTAAATATGAATCAC
>NW_019175586.1:0-108 GCF_002260705.1 Seriola dumerili
GACCTTTTATGCCCTAATATACTATGATGTTTTTTTGACTTTTTATGTCTTACAATACTATTTCATTTGATGCCTTATGATACTATGACGTTTTTATGACCTTTTATG
>NW_019175587.1:0-103 GCF_002260705.1 Seriola dumerili
TGTAGGAGGCGGGCAGGAAATAGTGTCTCATCAGTCGGTTTACGTCGGTGTAGTTGTCGTCTTCTGTCTTGTTGCAGATGCTGGCCATAGCTGCGCCCTGAGG
>NW_019175588.1:0-107 GCF_002260705.1 Seriola dumerili
GAAACCTCTCTACTGGAATTTTGGACCACTCTTCTTTTGTCAACTGCTCCAGGTTTCTGAGATTTGATGGGTGCCTTCTCCCAACTGCTGTTTTGAGATCTCTCCAC
>NW_019175589.1:0-195 GCF_002260705.1 Seriola dumerili
AGCCAAGACTCCCACAAGAGGAGATCGAGACCGTGGAGCTCACTGAAGAAGTCAACGAGCTCTCCGTGAAGACACCAGAGGAGACCACCAACTCTGCTGCCTCTCCTTCCTCTGACTGTGAAGCTACCACCAAGACCATCGACAAGACCCAGCTGCTTGTCACACTGCTGACCGTCAGACTGCTCCAAAAGTGCC
>NW_019175590.1:0-560 GCF_002260705.1 Seriola dumerili
GTGTTGGATATTTTCTGCTGTGCACAGCACTTGGATACTCAGGGATTACTTTAAGCAATCAAACAGGGATGACTCCTGTTATGGAGAATGTTTATTCATAAGTAATTATGCTGAAGAAATTGTTGATCTTCTTGTGACCTTTTTAGGCCCCATTTTAATCATTATACTTCTGTATATGAGAGTATTTCTGGTGGCTGTGTCTCAGGCTCGTGCGATGCGCTCTCACGTTGCAGCTGTCACACTTCAGCGTTCAGAGACTGTGAAAGCTAAGAAATCTGAAATGAAAGCAGCCAGGACTCTCGGTGTCGTAGTAGTTGTCTTTATTCTGTGCTCCTGTCCATATTATTTTTTTGCTGTTGCAGCTGTGAGCGATTTGGTCGGGGCAACTTCTTCAGCCATTGACATTTGGTTGTTGTATTTCAACTCCTGTCTAAACCCTGTGATCTATGTTTTTTTCTACCCCTGGTTCAGAAAATCTATTAAACACATTGTTACACTTCAGATTCTGCAGCCTGGCTCCAGTGAGGCCAATTTAATGTAGAAAGAGACTGTGATGTATT
>NW_019175590.1:834-1262 GCF_002260705.1 Seriola dumerili
GTGTATTAATCAAATCAAATCAACAAAAGTATTGATACATTTCAGGACCCATAAGAATTATGAATATGAGAGGCTGTATCAATAAAATCCTTGTTACCTATTTCAATCCTAAAATATGGGGATACTTTTGGAGCCACATTTTAACCAGTTACACCAGCTGTACCAAAATATTTTTACATGAATATAAAGAAGGAGAACAGGATTTGATGTCAAAGTTCATTGATACAAAATAAATATCTTACAACATGTTATGTTTGCAACAGCCCCACAATCTGTCTGATGTCCCCTGGGTTTCAAGGTGAATGAAAACAATCTAATATTATTGTCATTAATCACCACCTATTGATTCTGTCTTCCTTCCACTAAACCCTCAGCATAATAAACATGGGAACAGTTGTACATAGTATTTAGAAAATGTGACTGGATGT
>NW_019175591.1:0-117 GCF_002260705.1 Seriola dumerili
AAATCTGGCCCCCTGACCAATTTCACCCTGGCATCCCTGACATAAACCGATATGACAGCACTGAACTTGAACCCCAAAAGAACCCACCCTAACTGTGCCTTTGCTTCCCCAACTGAA
>NW_019175592.1:0-100 GCF_002260705.1 Seriola dumerili
GCTCCTATGTGATTTTGTCTGGAGGATCATTCATCCATTTCCTGCCAGTCACACAGGTTGTGATTGTTGTTTGCAGCCTTGACATTTATCTCCACCGTTC
>NW_019175593.1:0-130 GCF_002260705.1 Seriola dumerili
GAGTGACTGCTGGTTGACTTTGTTATACTTTGGAGAACAGCATGAACTGAAATGTTCATTTACCTTCTAAAGGAATATTATACATTTTTGGAGTTTGAAGAAGTAAATTCTCTTTCCCCTGTTTTAATGA
>NW_019175594.1:0-147 GCF_002260705.1 Seriola dumerili
CAAGTTGTATTGATTATCTAGTAGAATGCCATCAAACAAGACGAGTGATTTTACTTGTAATGTTAGTCTTTAAGCCAGAGATCTCCTCCTGACTTATCTTTATGTTTAGGGTTATTTCGCTAAAATGAACTGTATTCAGAGTGAATG
>NW_019175595.1:0-129 GCF_002260705.1 Seriola dumerili
AACACCTCAGCCAAAGGTGGACCTATCTTATTATTATTGTTTATTTATTATTAACTTATTATCAGCATCATCACCATCATCATCATCATTGATGAGCTAATGGACACATGAATTTCCCCTAGGGGATAA
>NW_019175596.1:0-174 GCF_002260705.1 Seriola dumerili
TGCGACTTATAAGAGTTAAACGTTGATTTAAATACACGCTTAAAATCAGGCTGATACATTATGAATTATGGGTTGAACGAAACAGGTGGGGAGTCAGCTGATTGTCAGCCATTAATATTCTTTTTAACATAAACGAACAATGACACCGTTTCCAATTTAGTTTGGCGTTCCCGT
>NW_019175597.1:0-249 GCF_002260705.1 Seriola dumerili
TTGATGCTCTCACCTGGGTTTGTCTTTACTTCTCTACGTCTGCAGCAACAGCCTTTACAGCAGCAGTCGGTGTCTGTGGACTTTCTCAGCCCTGGGTTTTACCTCTCAGGCTGCACTCAGCCTCTGATTGGTGGAGGTTGTTCTGGCTCCATCCAACCAGAAAGGAAGACCTGAGACTCTACTGCCTCCTTCACTGTGTTTTCATTGTGATTAAATAAAGTTACATTTGAATTTACAGTGAATTATTAT
>NW_019175598.1:0-128 GCF_002260705.1 Seriola dumerili
TAAGATCAACTACATGTCATATTAGCAGTGACACAGTGTTTGAATACAGACGGTACTGGGTGTGGTATTTGCAAAGTCTAGTATAGGTAAAAATGGCACTATGAAATGGAAATGTGTGTAAATGTGAA
>NW_019175599.1:0-198249 GCF_002260705.1 Seriola dumerili
GGACAAACTTTTCCGTTGTGGCATTCACACTAGTCTTAAACATGTGGCAACTCAGCATATGAGAGATGACCCATGGTGGCCCGCCGGCCCCCCCTCCCCCCCCCCCGGCACAGGCATTGCGCCCCCCAAACTTGTGGACTTCGGACAAACTTTTCCGTTGTGGCATTCATACTAGTCTTAATCGTGTGGCTCCTCAGCATATGAGAGATGGCCCATGGTGGCCCGCCGGCCCCCCCTCCCCCCCCCCCGGCACAGGCATTGCGCCCCCCAAACTTGTGGACTTCGGACAAACTTTTCCGTTGTGGCATTCATACTAGTCTTAATCGTGTGGCTCCTCAGCATATGAGAGATGGCCCATGGTGGCCCGCCGGCCCCCCCTCCCCCCCCCCCGGCACAGGCATTGCGCCCCCCAAACTTGTGGACTTCGGACAAACTTTTCCGTTGTGGCATTCATACTAGTCTTAATCGTGTGGCTCCTCAGCATATGAGAGATGGCCCATGGTGGCCCGCCGGCCCCCCCTCCCCCCCCCCCGGCACAGGCATTGCGCCCCCCAAACTTGTGGACTTCGGACAAACTTTTCCGTTGTGGCATTCATACTAGTCTTAATCGTGTGGCTCCTCAGCATATGAGAGATGGCCCATGGTGGCCCGCCGGCCCCCCCTCCCCCCCCCCCGGCACAGGCATTGCGCCCCCCAAACTTGTGGACTTCGGACAAACTTTTCCGTTGTGGCATTCATACTAGTCTTAATCGTGTGGCTCCTCAGCATATGAGAGATGGCCCATGGTGGCCCGCCGGCCCCCCCTCCCCCCCCCCCGGCACAGGCATTGCGCCCCCCAAACTTGTGGACTTCGGACAAACTTTTCCGTTGTGGCATTCATACTAGTCTTAATCGTGTGGCTCCTCAGCATATGAGAGATGGCCCATGGTGGCCCGCCGGCCCCCCCTCCCCCCCCCCCGGCACAGGCATTGCGCCCCCCAAACTTGTGGACTTCGGACAAACTTTTCCGTTGTGGCATTCATACTAGTCTTAATCGTGTGGCTCCTCAGCATATGAGAGATGGCCCATGGTGGCCCGCCGGCCCCCCCTCCCCCCCCCCCGGCACAGGCATTGCGCCCCCCAAACTTGTGGACTTCGGACAAACTTTTCCGTTGTGGCATTCATACTAGTCTTAATCGTGTGGCTCCTCAGCATATGAGAGATGGCCCATGGTGGCCCGCCGGCCCCCCCTCCCCCCCCCCCGGCACAGGCATTGCGCCCCCCAAACTTGTGGACTTCGGACAAACTTTTCCGTTGTGGCATTCATACTAGTCTTAATCGTGTGGCTCCTCAGCATATGAGAGATGGCCCATGGTGGCCCGCCGGCCCCCCCTCCCCCCCCCCCGGCACAGGCATTGCGCCCCCCAAACTTGTGGACTTCGGACAAACTTTTCCGTTGTGGCATTCATACTAGTCTTAATCGTGTGGCTCCTCAGCATATGAGAGATGGCCCATGGTGGCCCGCCGGCCCCCCCTCCCCCCCCCCCGGCACAGGCATTGCGCCCCCCAAACTTGTGGACTTCGGACAAACTTTTCCGTTGTGGCATTCATACTAGTCTTAATCGTGTGGCTCCTCAGCATATGAGAGATGGCCCATGGTGGCCCGCCGGCCCCCCCTCCCCCCCCCCCGGCACAGGCATTGCGCCCCCCAAACTTGTGGACTTCGGACAAACTTTTCCGTTGTGGCATTCATACTAGTCTTAATCGTGTGGCTCCTCAGCATATGAGAGATGGCCCATGGTGGCCCGCCGGCCCCCCCTCCCCCCCCCCCGGCACAGGCATTGCGCCCCCCAAACTTGTGGACTTCGGACAAACTTTTCCGTTGTGGCATTCATACTAGTCTTAATCGTGTGGCTCCTCAGCATATGAGAGATGGCCCATGGTGGCCCGCCGGCCCCCCCTCCCCCCCCCCCGGCACAGGCATTGCGCCCCCCAAACTTGTGGACTTCGGACAAACTTTTCCGTTGTGGCATTCATACTAGTCTTAATCGTGTGGCTCCTCAGCATATGAGAGATGGCCCATGGTGGCCCGCCGGCCCCCCCTCCCCCCCCCCCGGCACAGGCATTGCGCCCCCCAAACTTGTGGACTTCGGACAAACTTTTCCGTTGTGGCATTCATACTAGTCTTAATCGTGTGGCTCCTCAGCATATGAGAGATGGCCCATGGTGGCCCGCCGGCCCCCCCTCCCCCCCCCCCGGCACAGGCATTGCGCCCCCCAAACTTGTGGACTTCGGACAAACTTTTCCGTTGTGGCATTCATACTAGTCTTAATCGTGTGGCTCCTCAGCATATGAGAGATGGCCCATGGTGGCCCGCCGGCCCCCCCTCCCCCCCCCCCGGCACAGGCATTGCGCCCCCCAAACTTGTGGACTTCGGACAAACTTTTCCGTTGTGGCATTCATACTAGTCTTAATCGTGTGGCTCCTCAGCATATGAGAGATGGCCCATGGTGGCCCGCCGGCCCCCCCTCCCCCCCCCCCGGCACAGGCATTGCGCCCCCCAAACTTGTGGACTTCGGACAAACTTTTCCGTTGTGGCATTCATACTAGTCTTAATCGTGTGGCTCCTCAGCATATGAGAGATGGCCCATGGTGGCCCGCCGGCCCCCCCTCCCCCCCCCCCGGCACAGGCATTGCGCCCCCCAAACTTGTGGACTTCGGACAAACTTTTCCGTTGTGGCATTCATACTAGTCTTAATCGTGTGGCTCCTCAGCATATGAGAGATGGCCCATGGTGGCCCGCCGGCCCCCCCTCCCCCCCCCCCGGCACAGGCATTGCGCCCCCCAAACTTGTGGACTTCGGACAAACTTTTCCGTTGTGGCATTCATACTAGTCTTAATCGTGTGGCTCCTCAGCATATGAGAGATGGCCCATGGTGGCCCGCCGGCCCCCCCTCCCCCCCCCCCGGCACAGGCATTGCGCCCCCCAAACTTGTGGACTTCGGACAAACTTTTCCGTTGTGGCATTCATACTAGTCTTAATCGTGTGGCTCCTCAGCATATGAGAGATGGCCCATGGTGGCCCGCCGGCCCCCCCTCCCCCCCCCCCGGCACAGGCATTGCGCCCCCCAAACTTGTGGACTTCGGACAAACTTTTCCGTTGTGGCATTCATACTAGTCTTAATCGTGTGGCTCCTCAGCATATGAGAGATGGCCCATGGTGGCCCGCCGGCCCCCCCTCCCCCCCCCCCGGCACAGGCATTGCGCCCCCCAAACTTGTGGACTTCGGACAAACTTTTCCGTTGTGGCATTCATACTAGTCTTAATCGTGTGGCTCCTCAGCATATGAGAGATGGCCCATGGTGGCCCGCCGGCCCCCCCTCCCCCCCCCCCGGCACAGGCATTGCGCCCCCCAAACTTGTGGACTTCGGACAAACTTTTCCGTTGTGGCATTCATACTAGTCTTAATCGTGTGGCTCCTCAGCATATGAGAGATGGCCCATGGTGGCCCGCCGGCCCCCCCTCCCCCCCCCCCGGCACAGGCATTGCGCCCCCCAAACTTGTGGACTTCGGACAAACTTTTCCGTTGTGGCATTCATACTAGTCTTAATCGTGTGGCTCCTCAGCATATGAGAGATGGCCCATGGTGGCCCGCCGGCCCCCCCTCCCCCCCCCCCGGCACAGGCATTGCGCCCCCCAAACTTGTGGACTTCGGACAAACTTTTCCGTTGTGGCATTCATACTAGTCTTAATCGTGTGGCTCCTCAGCATATGAGAGATGGCCCATGGTGGCCCGCCGGCCCCCCCTCCCCCCCCCCCGGCACAGGCATTGCGCCCCCCAAACTTGTGGACTTCGGACAAACTTTTCCGTTGTGGCATTCATACTAGTCTTAATCGTGTGGCTCCTCAGCATATGAGAGATGGCCCATGGTGGCCCGCCGGCCCCCCCTCCCCCCCCCCCGGCACAGGCATTGCGCCCCCCAAACTTGTGGACTTCGGACAAACTTTTCCGTTGTGGCATTCATACTAGTCTTAATCGTGTGGCTCCTCAGCATATGAGAGATGGCCCATGGTGGCCCGCCGGCCCCCCCTCCCCCCCCCCCGGCACAGGCATTGCGCCCCCCAAACTTGTGGACTTCGGACAAACTTTTCCGTTGTGGCATTCATACTAGTCTTAATCGTGTGGCTCCTCAGCATATGAGAGATGGCCCATGGTGGCCCGCCGGCCCCCCCTCCCCCCCCCCCGGCACAGGCATTGCGCCCCCCAAACTTGTGGACTTCGGACAAACTTTTCCGTTGTGGCATTCATACTAGTCTTAATCGTGTGGCTCCTCAGCATATGAGAGATGGCCCATGGTGGCCCGCCGGCCCCCCCTCCCCCCCCCCCGGCACAGGCATTGCGCCCCCCAAACTTGTGGACTTCGGACAAACTTTTCCGTTGTGGCATTCATACTAGTCTTAATCGTGTGGCTCCTCAGCATATGAGAGATGGCCCATGGTGGCCCGCCGGCCCCCCCTCCCCCCCCCCCGGCACAGGCATTGCGCCCCCCAAACTTGTGGACTTCGGACAAACTTTTCCGTTGTGGCATTCATACTAGTCTTAATCGTGTGGCTCCTCAGCATATGAGAGATGGCCCATGGTGGCCCGCCGGCCCCCCCTCCCCCCCCCCCGGCACAGGCATTGCGCCCCCCAAACTTGTGGACTTCGGACAAACTTTTCCGTTGTGGCATTCATACTAGTCTTAATCGTGTGGCTCCTCAGCATATGAGAGATGACCCTTGGCGGCCCGCCGGCACCCCCCCCCAGCACAGCCATTGCGCCCAGCAATCAGAGCTAGCTGCCCGGCGGCCCGCCGGCGCCCCCCCCCGGCATTACCATCATTTTGTGTATTTATTTTCTATAAAATAAATGAAGTATCTGTGGTACTTCAAATAAATACATGTGAAGACTTTTTATTACTTTTTTTTGCAAATCAACAGGTGGTACCAAAGCCAAACGAAGGGCAGCTACAACAAATTATCATTGTAATCTCCACAATAATACTGGTTGTCACCCTGGCCCATATCATTTCCTGTTATAGACTAACCTCGGCCCCCCATCTCAGAAAGGAAAGTTGATGTGGCCCCCACTGAAAAAAGTTTGGGGACCGCTGCTGTACAGTATCTCCATATCAGTGATTGTTCGATGTGTTGAGTTTGCTTCAAGTTTTCCAGTTTTTAACTACATTTCACATGCAGCAACTCAAGTTCTGAAGTTTACTATTCGTACTTTATCTAAATAATAGCTGTGGTTGTTTGGGCTTTTATTCCAGCTTGATTTGTTCTCAGTTTTATTCCTGCAGTAGCTGCTGCCTCTGCTAGCAGAAAAAAAACAGCCTCTGGACCCTGGCCTTTATGCCTTCTGCTCAGGCTGACTGTGGCAATGATGTGTGTGTTTGTGTTGAGACTGAGACCTTCTCTAACAGTACAGAGCTGCTGTCAATAGAGCTGTTATGAGTTTCTGGGATGCATGATGCAGCTCATTTAGAAGGAAACCATAACAGCCTCAGCCACTTTTTGACCCTGCTTCTGCTCTCCTATTAACAAAAAGGCTTTTTTGTAAGAAAATTTGTTTATATCTGTAATTTTTCTGTCTATTTAAGTGAATGTGCACATTATCCTTCTGGTCTCCGGGGAGTCTGAAACATTCTTCTTTCATTGATCTTGTGTATCACTCCCAGCTCCAAACTCATATATTTCTGAACAGGTGGTGCAGACTTGGTGTCCTGTGGCGGTTCGGGTGTGGTTAGACTCTGGAACACCATCCATAGCCGTCTCGTGGGACAGTTCACAGCTCACAACAGAGATCTGGGATCTATTGTCATGACAGTCAGCCCGTGTGGAAAATATTTAGTCACTGCTGATAGAGAGGGAACAATCAAGACATGGGACTTACAGGTAGGTTTTTGTCGTGTGCACATTGTACAGCAGCTGCAGTGGACCACTGCAGTCCACACTGAGGAGTAGCATGACACCATGACATGTGTGTATACTGTAAAAAGAACAAGAGGCAGAGTGACAGAGACAGAGGGAGTGATGGAGACTGGTGAACACAGAGCTGGAGGGAGAGACGGAGATCAAGAGACAAACTGATACACAGTGAAGAAAGAGTGAACCTCGATATTTCCATTAGATCAGGCATGTTGTTCACTCTGAAAATGACAGCACTGTCTGTCATTTTGACGCCTCAGCAGCTTGCTAGAGCACAACCAGGCCAGTCAATCTTCTAGAAAATCTCCACTGATATATTAGCAGAAGAAGGCAACATCCCCATCCTCTTTGGTTTTTCATTTTAAATTTTAGGGGCAGTTAGAATGAATGAGGAAAAACAGTGATTTACCATGACTCCACTAGAAGAGGATGAACGTCAATAATTTTTGCCAAGTTTGCTGATCACAGATTCACTCCAGCACATGAACACTACATACATACATCGCACGTTTTGTTGATTGAAGAGTTTCCGATACCTCAGAGAGACCTTTTGACTTTTTGACTCTGGTTATGGAGACTTGGATCGCGCCGTCGGTATGAGGCATTGCTGCATCACTGTCATGCTCATAATCGCAGTAAAAGAACACCCTCTCGGGTATTATTGCCACAATATTCAGAGCTCAACTCTCCGTCACAGTTCATAAGAGGGGATGAATTCAGATGGGTGCATCTCATTTGGCTCCCAGTTTAATTTATGGTAATGTATGTATGTATGTAGCAGAGTTGAAGAAGTTGGGCGAGCTCAGTTCTCTGGTAGAAATCCTGTCCTTTGGCAAGTTGGCGCATGCTTTGGAATCAGCTGGATGACTAACATGATTGCGCAGTATAGCCTATACAGTGTTGTCCTCTCAGACACAGGATTTTGCAGTTGAGCACCAGGTCTCATCCTAACATGACGCAGTAGTTTTTTATATATGTGTATTTATATTACACAACATTCAAAAATGTCAAAAGTGCTTGTGTTAATGATAACATTGCCTTACCCATGCGGTGGGCCATGATGTAGAGTAAGTAGTAGAGAAAAAGGGTTTTGAAAGCTCTTAGCCAGACTGCAACAGATTTATGAGTTGTGAAACTGCAATTTTGCCTTTTTAGGCTGATTATTAATGATTTGTAGATGATTATTAATCATTATCCTCACTTCAAACTATTTTAGAGGCACGCTGCACACAAAATATGTTCCAGTTTCTTCAGCTTTTTTGTTAATTTGAGCTAATGATGCAGTTAAATAAATTGATATATAACTGAGTTTCAGTTACTAAAACAGGCAGACAAAGTGGATAAATTAGCTTTAATTAAGACTATGTCATCAGCTAGCCTAACTTCTTTTTTTTTATTATTATTATTAATGTTTCTTGCAGCAAAACATTTAATGGCCATGAAGGGTGAAGTTTTTTTTTTTTACATTTTAAAAGTGATTCCATGTTTGGAGAAAATTCGTCAGATTCATTAATTGCTTTAGTTTTGATGAATTGGTATTAATATCCTATGATAATATACTATTAAATAATCCACTGCTTTGCTCTGCTGTCCCTCAGCATTATTGTCTTGAGCCGGATGATGGAATAACAGAAGAACCTCCAAACCTACTGCTTAGTTTCCGCACACACCTTGATCGTGTGACTCACCTGGAGACGTGTGTCCACGGTAACAGGCTTCTCCTTCTCTCTGCATCGTCAGACTGCAGTGTGGCTCTTAGCTACCTGCCAGGGGATACCATCGGTCTGTTCGGACAGGTGCACAAACACACACACACACACACACACACACATACAGATGTCATTAAGTGCACTGTAATAGCTCAAGTCACATAACATAACCTGTATGTTTGAAATAAATTGTTTTGGATGGCAGAGATATTGTTCGGTGCCACACTGTCAAGGTAATGGCCTTAGATCCTCGTGGTTCAAACGTACAGTGGTGCAGGCTGGCTCTGTTAAAGCCGAACCTCCCACTCTGCTGCATGCTGGTGGGTGGTAGGATTCAGTTGACGAAATGGAAGTGAAACCCAGCAGCAAGCCACTGTTAGGCGTGTGTATGTGTGTTTGTTTCAAAGGAGGCCCATATTAAGTTAGCCTGGGGCGATGTCTACTGAGTGTTGCTCATTTCAGTCTGCCTCAGGCCCACACACATACAGTCACACATACAGTCACACAAATGCAGCACAACCCAAAGAGGAACATGCATGACTGAAAGCAGACATGCATGTACACCTATACATAATCTCTACATGACAGATGGAGACATAAAATACAGTGTCGGTGCCCCCACATGTGTAGAAACACACACACACACACACACACACACACAGATGAGCTGGTAGACAGAGAAGACTGTCTAAATGTAGTTTGGGTTTTAATGTTTTAAGAGGTATTATGCCACATTTCTATTTCTTACTGTTGGATTTATATATTGTGTAATGTTTATCAGGTGGATTGTGGAAATAAAAGACTACATTCATATTCAGCACATCAGGTAATCAAAGCATACACTGTTAATTATGAATATGCTTCAGATCAACACAGACAGTCACTCAGATTAAAGAGCTTCCCACCACAGTTTAATGAATGTTCCTCAGTGTGACTAGGCTGCAAGGTTGCTAATCTGTTGATTCAAAGTAGAAATGTTGTTGTCACAAGGTCAACTCGAAAACCAGCAGGTTCAAACATTCTCGCTGTCTCATCTCCGCTGCCGTCCATCATGTGTAGGAGGAGCAGTGGTCCTTGGAGAGAAATGAGCTGGACCAGAGACACCACGAAGGGCAAGAAGACACCAGGCAGGGTGGAGGAGAGGTCACCTCCAGCTCCCAGTGAGATGCTATCTGACCCAGGACTCAGCACCTCAGCAGAGGGAGAGGATGAGGAGAATGATGACAGTGGGACATGGACAGAAAAGAACCATCCAGGTGAAGAGATGAGTCTGGCAAAATTGCATTGTGCTGTAGTTGTATATTTTCACTGCTCCGTTCCACTGTCTGATAAAGCTGCACAATGTTTTCGCATTGTCGTTTGGGTAGATAAGATGGTCTGCCATGAGTTTGAAAATCCACTCAATTTCTTATGAGTAACAAAAATATTTGCCAACTTCTTCTTGATGTTATTTAGAGTAAACTGTGGAAAATAGAACCAGAACATTGTCTGTCCTTCAGACCTTCAGTCAGGAAAATGGCCCTAAATTGCAGCTTTATCACATTGTATTTCAACGCCTAAGGACAGTGTGGTGTGTAACAGTTATTAGTCATGACTGCCTCTCAGAGTCAAAGAGGAATGAAAAGGCATTTGTGATGCTCCCAGTACTATGATTTTACTGTGATGCTTAGAGAATAGAAAGAGATCATACTGGACATTATTTTCTTGGGAATTAGAGTGTGCCTTATGGTTTCAAACTGATTGCACTGTTGTGATACAAAAGACAGGGTCTTTACAAGAGTTCTCAGTCTCCCTTTAATTGCCAGTGGAGTAGCTTTAGGCTCTACACACATTTCACACTACACATTAGACATTTTCTCTGGATTTCTAGATTTATGAGGGAGATTTTCATTTCACAAATACTGATGGGGCTGTCCCGGGGTTAATGTATATGTGAACCAGAAGAAAATCCCTTTTTGACATTATAATGATAATTAATTATAATAATGAAATAATGCATACGCCTTGAAAATGTCTTCAAATGTAAGGGTTTTTGGTCCATTTTGCTGTTTTTTGACTGTATTTATTGATCACGTGGTTGTGTGTCTTCCAGCCCTCAGTTTTTGCCAATTTCTGGTTCTTGCCTGATAGACTTTTTGGTTATCTACACTCATTTGTGGCACAAAGGAGTTACGGGCTTCTTTCACAAACACTTTGCTGTTGTATGATGTGTGTAATGTCAAGACAGGATGAATGGGAAATCATTCAAAGAATTTGATATTTTTGGGAATAAAAGTGTTCAAATTGAGGGATTCAGTTGAAATACTGAAACAACAAAAAGAATTTTGCAGTTTGAGCATTAAAAATTTCTTGACCTTGGAAATTGTAGTGTGACAAAATAATCCTAACTCCAACTCCAGGGTCCATTTACTTCCTTTTATTCTCTCTATCTGATATAGGCCTGTGCTGAGATGTTGTGCTCTATGAAGAGTTAAGTAACTAAACTGAGCTCAAATGTTCAGTCTTGACCTTTAAGAATCTGCCCTTTATGCTTAGATTCTCTTTATCAAGTAACTAAGACAGCTTGTGGCTAAAAGTCTGCTGGAGACTATCATCAAAATGAAGATCTACTGCCGGAATGAATTCCATTCTCTTATCTGTACCAAGATGAAAATACATTAATGGCAGTTTTTAAGAAAAGTGTCACTGCGTTCAAAGGTATTATATGTATATAAGTATTTTAGTTTACAACATTCAAAAATCAACAAAAATTATCAACAGAATGTGAAGAAAGTCAAGGACCAAAAGATATATATGGATTGTGTTGCAGAGGTATTTACTGGAGTTCACATGCTAAGCAGCTAGGCCCGTCCCTTCCCATCTCATAACGCCACTTTGTACCTTAGGAGGCGATAGTGAGTCACTGTAGCATCCAGTCTGCCCTCAGTCCAACAAGAAACAATGAAGAAGTACGCTGATCAGAGGGTGTATTCCAGCCTCTTGGCTTGTAAACACAACGATGGCTGATTATCTTAGTAAACTATCAAACCACCACCCCCTCTGGCAAGAAACCACGTTTGGCAGCAAAGAAAAAAAAAGCGATAGAAATAGAAGAAAAACAAGAAATAACAATGTTTCTTCTAGCCTGGTAAGCAAGCAGCAGTTAATGCTAACATTGGCTATATAGCAATAGCAAAAATTTACATATAGGGCCTTTAATGCAGTTACGGCCTTTCTGTCATGATACCGATGATGACATTGGTAGACCTTCACAATCAGATGTTGAGGTGTTTTTACTCAAGCAGCATGAAGGTGGAGAGGAAGAGCTGTATAAATCTCATAGGTGCTACTCCAATGAAAATCATGTCAAAATGAAGAGTCACTGTAGTCTAGTAAGGCATGTTTAGACATTTGTTTGGCAGTTATAGTGAAAGATATTCTCTTTAAGTAAAGAAGACAGATGTCTTTCGGTGGAGTCAGCAAAAATGGTGTGCCTGCCTCTTGGTATAAAGCTCTGTACGGGTCATAGGTACATTTATTAGTTCTTGATGATGGTTTCTGTGCGAGACAATGAATGATGTTAAGCTGTTAATAAAGCTCAATCAAACATGTTTGCCCTAAAACCTGTTTCTCTTTTTAATGGCTGAGCCAGGTGTAATATTTAGCTCTAATGAGATGTTAGGTAATTATGTGTTAGGTGGGTTAGGTGGGAAGGAAAAGAGTATATTATTTGATCATTACATGACCATAAAATGTATTCAGTCAGAAGAATAATGCAATATTAATCTACAGTGAAATAGTCTCAGAAGGATAATGAAAATGGTACATGTGATGAAGGGGGGAATTTAAGTGTCTCTTTAAGCCCAAGGGCGAGTCAAATGATAAAGGACTCCACATTTTAAGAGAATACCTAACTTTTGAAATGCCTGGAAAGTGTGAAGTGGAGAGAAAGTCTCCTCCAGGACTCTACAGAGGGAATCAATACAGACTGTGTCAGTCTGTGAGTGTGTGTGTGCATGAGAGAGTGTGTACTGTACTGAGCTCATCAGAAAAGTTTGTGTGGTTGACTTGGTGGAAGGGCCAATTGGCAAGTCTACACTGGGCTGCCAGCCAGCTACTGGGCATGAGGTGAGGAGAAGGAATGGCCTCACTCCATCACCAGCTGAGTGTGTGTCTGTGTGCGTGTGTGCGTGCATGTGTGCTTGTGTGTGTGTGTGTGTGTGTATGTGTGTCTAAATAGCGCCAGTCCATCAGAGCAGCCATTCACCGGTGAGTGAGAGCGTCAGGTCTGTTCCGCTCACTCCATCACTGTGTGTGTGTGTGTGTGTGTGTGTGTGTGTGTGTGTGTGTGTGTGCGTGTGTGCATGTGTGCGCGAGCAATAGAGGAGTCATGGATATTGATGGGTCTGGGTGCTCAGTCTAATCTCTGCAGCAACACAAAGTACTCAGGTATCCACAGGAGAAATAAGACACAGCTCACAGAGGAAAGTGCAGGATTTAATCTTTGTGCTTTTATGCGACCATAAAGATCACCTGAAATTATAACAAACTAGATTAAAAGAGTGAACATTGGGAACATGTCAAATAACCAAACGAGTCTGTGAAATGTAGATGTCGTTAAATTTTGCACCGACTTCACCTACCCACACACGTACCCACACATGTACACACACACGAGGTGAAGGTGGAAAAGCAATTACAAGCAGGCAGGTTGATTTTGATTTTAATTGGAGCCCTTGCTGTGAGCTCCACCTGTTATCGTTGACAGCCAACAAACATAAATGTGGAGTTGTCAGTCCTACTAAACTCTTTCACTCAGTTTAATCGAAATTCCAGCAGCCTAATCACCACTTCCTCCTCCTCTTCCAAATTCTTCTCATAAATTGGTTGAGCAGTTTTAGTACGAGGCAGTGATTGGCAGTATTTAGTGAAATGCGATTTATTATGAATATGATTTTTGCAGAAGTAATGACCATGCTGCCTCTTTGAAGAAATGTAACATACTTTTCCTCAGCACTAGTGATCATGAAATCAGATTTCCACACAGATCCAACTTTAGTGTTGTGATTGTTTTGATTTGATTTTTTTCATTTCTCTTCTTTCCATGGTCTCAGACAGTGTCTGCTTTATTCTATCCTGATTTTTGTAGAAATCGTCTTTTACGCTTGATTTTTCAAATGCACTTACAAATTAAAGTATTTGTCAGCATAGTTTCATTTCCTTAAAGCTCCTGATTCACACAGGTTTGGGTGCCTCTGTGGTTTTAACATGACACTCCTTTGACATTGTCTTGGAGATTTTTTTCCCCACATCCACTGGAAACACTTCTGTCGTATAGTGAGGATTTGCAGCACATTCATGTATTTGGGTTTGTGGTATTTGCAGCACGTGTGATGTGAAACTGATGAAGATGTTTCCTGGATTTGTTGGTGTTTTGTCTGTTTGCATGTGTTTTCTTAAGTTGCAGTGCAATGAGCTCTCAGGGCCACCGTACTTTTTGTATTTACAGTGTGTAAATACAGTGCATCCAGGAGAGGCTATAAACTTCGACACTTTTGCCTTCCAATATTGACAGTAGGTTATATGAACTAGTTGTTTTCCAGAATAACCTGGCCCTTATTTTCAGATATGAAAATAGAATCTAACTCTCGGCAAGAAAGATAATATAAAAAGTATATTTCTAACTTCTTTATTGCTAATGTTGAGGATTTAAGTGCAACTCTCTTAATATCACACCCTGATTTTCATACTGACCAACTGAGGCACGATTTTTTGATTTATTCTTAACAGTTCTTTAGCAGCCTAATAGCCCTTGCTTTTAATTTATTATTGTGAATGTGCCTGCCGATAAAAATATCCTCGCATTTAATTGCGTTTCTCCCCAGTTAAAGACTAGTCTGCCTGCTGCATTTTATGTGCATATTTACATATATGATCAATTTAATCATTAGTCTCTTCTCCTTCATCCTTGTCATTATCACCTCTCCCTCCAAACCCAACACATCTTTAACTGATGATGGATAATAATAACAGAGCTAGAGGTCCTTATCATTAATGTAAGCTCTACAGCACATGAATACACACACACGCACACATACATCTCAGATAGCCAGAACTAAAATAAAATCAAAACAAAACACATAAACACGGTCACACGCCTGAATATGCTGCAGCACATTGCAACCACCTCCCTTCCTCTTCTTCATCTACAATTCAAAGTAGGTCCAGCGTGCAAATGATGTGTGCCCAAAAGTTCCCAATTAATTTTATTCAGTGTGTGTAAAATATGGGGCCACTGCACAACTGTTCTGTGTTGAAAGAGTGGAGTTAAATTGCTAGGAAGTGGGCTGATGATGCTAGCCGCTGCTGCATGCCCCTGAGCCTGTGGCAGTGTTAGCATTTCAAATTGAGTTACACACTAAGCAAGCAAAGGAGTGCGTGAGTGCTAACTCATCTGTTTACAGCAGGGCATGCCTTGTTTGTTCTCTTTATGAGCGTGTTTTGGGTATAGATTTGTGTGTGTATCTGCTTGTGATTCTTTGTCTTTATATGAAATCGAATTACGTTCCTCTGTGTGTGTGTTTGAGAAGTTATCTTATGTGCACTTGTATTTTTCTCCTGTCCCCTTTCCCAGGAGTTTGTCTATGTGGCTAAACACTCATCATGTAAATCAGTGAGCTATTAGGAGCTGGCTCCTCTTCCTCCGCTTTCTTATGAAGATGAATAAGAACCAGGCCAGTGATAAAGGAGAGAGGAGAGGAAATGAAATGAACTCTGTGATTAAAGTGCACTGCTATATGGGCCTCTTGGTGCAGTATACTTATCGTGTGTGTGTGTGTGTGTGTGTGTGTGTGTGTGTGTGTGTTCACCTAATTTGCATGACTTTCAGCTTTAGTTTATTTGAATTTAGTAGTCTTGGCTAGTTTTTAAGGTGACATTCAAGCTGTGGAAATCTCATCGCACATGTACACAAACTTTGTGCACATTCTTACAATATGAGCATGAATCTTCATGATCATATATGTGTCTGTATATCAAACACAAGTTTGTATAATTTGCAGTCCCATTAAATGCAATTCCACAGCATGAGTTCCAACACATATTGCCTCCAGAGAATTATGTTCATTCATTGGTGATTCTAACTCATAATTGAGGTTACTGTTATTGCAAATATACAGTATTTTATATGTGCATATGCATGTATATGTGCATGCATGTTCCACACATTAACTGGCCTGAAGCGCCCAGGCTTGTAATATTGCCTTATCTGTTTGAATGGTGCATAAATCTCTCTTCATATATTCTCCTCTTAAGATAGCTTCATTTGTATGTATGAGTTTGGTGGCAGGTGAATTAGTTTGAGTCTGCATGCACATTGCAGCTCAGGCTGCCTGATTGCAGCATAATTACCATAAATCAAATTTACATTTGTCATGTAATTTAGTTCTCATCTTGGTATTGCCTGGTTAATTTTAGCGTCCACCGCAAATAAGATTTATTGTCATACAGATTAATAACTGGAACACGCGCACACACACACACACACACACACACACACACATATGTATCTCCCACGCATGTATCAAGGGAGCTATCATAATAACGCAACTGTGTGTGTGAACATTTGACACTTCAGATACAGTATTTCATCCCTCAGCTTTCACTCTCGCAGCCACACACTCCTTCGCTTGTTCTCTGCAGTGTGATCACCAGCCAGCTCACTGAGAGCGGGCGTTCTGACTCAGACACTTCGATGGTTGGGATCCACTGCAAGAACTCATCCATGGCACAGATGTCACAACACAACCTCCAGCCTGAAAGTGTTCCCATGTTTGTGTTTGGTTGATTCAAACATGTGGTCAGGATCATACAACTTTGAATTATTACCTCAGAATCAAGAGACTGTATTGCCTTTAATGCATTATGTACTGTACATTCAAGGGACATGGATATGGACTTGTATGCATCTTAATCCTCTTGTGCTTCACACTGATCATTTGAAGTCCAGAATCTGTGGGTTTAACACACACCTGAAAGAAGGATAAAGAGAACACTGTTGCACCTGGAGTGAAACTAACATTAGAAGTGGAGCCAAAAATAAAGCCAGTGGGAGCCAGGTGGACAAATCCACGAATAAACATCATCTTTAAATAACTGCAGCCTTTGACAAATAAATATGACAACAAATTAAATAACGACATTAAACACTTTCTGATCATTTCTTTTTCCAAATGTTTGCTTTGTTTGAGTTATTCTAGGTATCTAAAGAGCACAGACAGCAAGTGTTGTGGGCAGTGTGGCCTGTTGGTGATGGAAAACAAACACTTCATGTTGTTTTTGTAGTGCAGAGACCAGTGATCAAACTGTTAGAGCTAAAGTTAGGTATTTCTCCAACCAAAACTTGTATTGACAAATCAGTCACAAACGTCCCTCACAAGTTTGCACAACTCACATTTTTGAACTCCTTTGGCTTCTGTCTAAGAACACAAGAAATGCCTGTGTTGTGATGGAAGAAAATAAAGATATATTTAGACAACAATGATACCAATAATGTACAATTTGAGTTGTTGCCAATCAGCTGAGAAGGAGAGGCTCTTGTTCAGGAATATTATATAACAATAAATCTCTATCATCCAGTACAGTCACTCACTGCACATAAAGTTAACACTGGCCATTAAGATTTTAAATGAGAATTAGACAATGACAAAGTGTAATATATGAGGACCCGTTTGTATATAGCCATTTCCTCCTTTGGTCCATTGAGCAACCAAGTCAAACTTGACATTTTCAGCTGTACTTGAGACTGCATTCTGTAAAATATGTGCTGGTTTTATTCCAAAATCTCAAAGTGCCATTTTAACTCTTTCATCATTGATGTGCGATATATTAAACCCAGAGCTGCTTTTGTGGTTTTTAATGTTTTTAATTGCCTTCCGAAAATTAGCTGAACTAATCACATAAACAAAGTACCTGTTAATAAAGCAGGCAATAAGACAATTTACTAGCATGTATCGATGGGAAAAGTTCAGCTACAGATGCAAACTGACTACTCAATGTTCAGCTGTGAAATTATACATTTAGACAATGCACAACTCATTTGAATACATCTGTTGGGGAAAGGCTGGTAACCCAAAGGAGCTGAATCCTAATCCTCAATCTTTCAGTGGAAATGTTGAGTACACTGCAGAAGTACTGGCAACCGGCCATGAGATGCTGTGGTCGTTTCTTAAACTTCATCTCTCCAAATATGAAATAATATTTCCAGACTCAGAATGCATGACCTGCAAATTTCCTATTCTTATTATTTTAACTTTTTTCACAGTGGCTGCCCCTGTGGTAATGCTGACTACAGTGGCCCTGCAGGTGCAAAACACAACCACGTTTGACAAATGTTTTTCAAAATTTTTCTATTGTATTTCATCCAATGTTCTGATGTTATGAAACCACAACACTTCATTAATAACCCAGGGTTTGCATACAAGTACTTTGATTAATTAATGAAAAACATGAAATTGCATCTTTTTCTTAATTTGTGCATTTATTTGAACTTTTTTTCAGCGAATCTGTCCATCTCGCTTATCTGATTCCTGCCCGTCTTTCTATCTGCTATACTTTTGTGTTTCTTATAGGGGATTCAACAGGAGGATGTTGGCTGAATGAGTTTTTAATTGCATGGTGATTAGTGCTGCACTTGTAAAGATGGAAATAACCAGACATTGTATTTTTTTTTTTATGAGAGAGGGAGGGAGAGAAGGAAATTATGAGAGAAGGTACATTTTTACCATGTCACAGGCTATTCAATCCATTCTAGCATGTTATGTAGAGGAACCACTGCATAACGAATGACCATCATTCACATAAGGCTTATGTGCTGTGTCATAGTTCCCTTGAGAGGAGGAATGTGTGTGTGTGTGTGTGTGTGTGTGTGTGTGTGTGTGTGTGTGTGTGTGTGTGTGTGTGTGTGTGAGAGAGAGAGTGTTTCCATTCATGCACCATGTTTAATATCATAAATTTGAGCTGGACAGCGTTTAAAAGACAAGAAACCAAAACACAAGATTTAGATGAAAACCATCCATCAGCTCAAGATAAAACTATGTCCAAGGAGGCATGACTTGGGTTTTTTCTGAGCACACTTGTGTATCTGCATGTGTGTATGTACCTGGATGGAATCTGTGCTGGAGGACCATTTAACTTAGAGCAGGAAGATGCATGCAATCAGAATGCTAAGCAGCAGTTTTAAACAGTCTTAATATTGAGAAGGTGTAGGGCAATAAATTCAGTTTGACACTGTGTGCTGCTTCCCTGGGCTACGGCTGCTGCTGATCAGCAGGTACACACACTTTGGTTGTAAATACCGATGCCCTCACTAGTCAAAACAGGTTTCTTTTTCACTTTATCTACCCTAGTCTAGCCAACTGTGGAGGAGGGAGGGGAGAGGAAAGAGGAAGCTGAAGGGAAGTGAGGTGAGGACAGATGTAGACTGAGAAAAAAGGACTCAGGGAAATGGAAAAAAGAAATGGAAGGAAACAAGTAAAGGAATAGCTGATGAGAGAGGAAACAAGAGGGCAAAGATGAGAAGAACAAAGAAAAGATGAAAAGAAGAGAGGGCAAAATCGGTAGATGAAGGAAGGATGAGGACGAGAGGTGACTGGCGGATGGAAATGGAGAGGTAAAGGAGATGTGAAGGTGTAGAGGTTAGACTGAGAGGGGCAAAAGAGAAAATGTAGATAAACAACAGGAAAGATAAAGGGAGTGAGGTGAGGAGAGGATGAAAAGAGAGGCATCAAGATGAACAGAGAGCAGAGTATATGAACAGAAGAGTAAGGGCGATGAGGAGAAATGCCTTGCCTCGTGTCTTTGTCCACCATGTCCACAAGTTCATTAGCAAGCATGTGCTTATATGACACACCAGGTGTCATGTGATGTTCCGTCCTGAAGAAGGAGACATGAATATATGCATGTGTGTGTTACCCTCTCATCTTGTCATATCTTATCTTATATTTCATGTTTAATATCATCTACATAAAATAATGACCTCTACACCAGTCTACCTTATCCATTCCTCATGTGGTATTTTCACCAGGTTTTCCTCTTTAAAACTTCCTCAAGTCCACATTTTCAAACATCTTTTCAATTGGTGCGATTGACAAATTGACCCTAACAGTTGGAGATGATCAAAAATATAAAAGATTCAAAGTTACAAAAAGTTGACAGTTAGACAGACTGGAAGATATAGCGTTTGATGTTGATGTCAGATCACTGAAACATCTATGTAATATTAATCCTGGCAACTCTCAGAATGTAAAGTTAAGGAGTAGTGTGCATGTACCGAAGCTCTGGTATCCACATTCTTAGCACACACACACACAGGTTCACACTCAAACATCCAGCATTAAAGGTCCCGTGCCATCTATAGACAGTTCAGAAGGGAGAATATGGCATTAATATTCATATATTATTACTATTCTGGTACCATAGCTAGCTATTGCACAGTTCTCCTTAAGGCCACAGTGGGCTCTTCAAAGAAAATGGATTTGTGAGTACTTTAACATATATTATAAAGCCCTGCATTAAAAAAGCCTGCTATGTATATGTGCGTGTGCTCTTGCATAGTCCACATTGTCTTTTCTGAATGCTACGAACCCTTTGACTGAACCGCTGTTGTGTGGAAATCTATAATGGCACATTCGAAACTGAAGAAATGCTCCGACAAATACATACACATGCCCTGGAACTGCTGCAGGCTGGTGGCTTAACTCCTTTCATTTGCTATAGGCTCTCCTTACACACCCGCTCACTTGTGTGTTGGCTCAGAACGTGCAGTGACAGTTTGGCCCCGTGGTCACATCCCCATGGCTGATATCCCCTAATAATCTCCCTCCCTTTTCCATTCAACTGCTAACTGGAAGCACATGTGTGTCATGAAAGTATTATAGGCTGTGTGTGAGTGTGTGTGTGTGTGTGTGTATAGAGATAAAGATAAGAGGAGAAAGCATGTTGTGTGACAGAACATAAGACAAATCACAAATACGCAGTATTCACAGATTTTTAGCTGGGATTTAAATTTTTTATGTGGCTGAAATACTGAAGCCCTCCATCTGCCTGCAGCGTATATCTTCTCCAACCTCTCCTCACCTCCTGTTCCAGGTTTTTTAAATTCTGGACAAGCCTTCAGATGTTTCTCTTTATATATATCTCACTTTCTTTCTCTCTTATCGCCTTCCTCCTGTACCCATATCCTGTCTATCATTGCTGCTTTCCTCAGCTTAACTCATCTCCCTCTTTACTGTGTCCCACTCTCTCTCTCTCATCTTCCGCCCATCCTTTCAAGCTACTCTCCGGCCACTGCTTGTTTCATTCGCCCCCTCTGTTTCCCCCAAACTCACCATACACCCCACCAAAGTCCGTCCCTCCCTCTTCTTCTCTCCCCCCTGTCCGTGCATCTGTAGCCCTCTTTCTCTCTCACACACACACATCTTCTTTCTCTCTCTGTCTCTCTCCGTCGCTCCCTCTCTCGCTGTCTGTTCTTCCATGAAATTAAAGCGCTCTAAGCTGCTGTTTAATCAGAGCCTGTTTGGGAAAGTGCTGTGATGACAGAAACTGCCCATCCTACGTGTCTATGTATGCATGCATGTACTGTATGTGTGTGTGTGTGTGTGTGTGTGTGTGTGTTTGTGACAAGAATTTTCTATGATAGAGAGAAAAGGCATAAAGATGCATATTCCAGAATTTATCCATGTTTTTGCCAATGTGTATGTGTGGTGAAAGATATGTGTTTAGATGGCCATTAATCCATAAATAATCAGTAGGCTATTAGCAGGTGGTGTGGCCTGATACTGGGATGATTAACTAAAGATCAGGATTGTTTACTGTTTGTGGCTGGATAAATGAACACAGATCAACAAAGCTAATTAAATACCATTTTTAACCACAAAACACTAGTTAATGCCTCAGTGTTTAACATGGCGGAGGTGGGAAAGGGAAAGCATGAGGCCTGTGAGCCGGTGAAAGAGAAGACTTCACTGATTGCAATGCATTCTCCATCCACAAGTCTTTCCATAACAAGTGGGATTTTATTTAAAGGAACTGTTTAACATAGTTAGATGAGAGGATTGATACCACTCTCATGTCTGCATGCTTAGTGTGAAGCTGGAGCCAGGAGATGCTTAGCTCAGCTTAGCATAGAGACTGGAAGCAGGGGGAAACTGTTAGCCTGGGCATCTAGAGTTTAAAAAATCTGCTGAACAGAAGCTTTAAAGCTTACCAGTTAACGTATCTCCTTTGTGTAATCCATACAAAAATAGAAATGTGAAAATCAGTTTGCAAGTTTACCAGAAGTTACCGGCTGCAACTATTTGTAGACGAACAACAGGCAGAGGATGGACAAGCTTTGTGATACCCCCTGTTTCCAGTCTTTATGCTAAGCTAATTGCCTTTTGGCTCTAGCTCTATAGGCTACTTGACTCACAGTGGTATCAGCCTGCACATTTAACTCTTGTCAAAGCGAAGAAACATATTTCCTAAAAATGTCAAACTAGTCTTTTAACAGGAGCTGCTAATGCTAACTTAGGTTTTCTGGTTAATTGTTGTGCTGTGAGTTCAGTTTTAAAAATGAGCTGTGTACTTGGCACAGGAAAGGGTATTTTCCCATTTTTTTGTCTCTCTCCATCTATGGCATATACTGTAGTATATTTATTTATTTACAAAACCCTCACACATTCATGCTCTTGTCAGAGTTACAAAAACACACAAGTAAATAGTGCAAACTGCTATCCACACAAACACAAACTGACATACAAACAGCCATATCAGACAGGCTTTAGTTGCGTGTACATAGAGCTCTCAGTCTCAGACTCTGAAGTTGCAGACAGTTATTCTGTACATACACACACATAGTCATGGAGGCATAGTAGGAACAAACATGATTGATTTGTGTGATTTTAGAAAATTCACGTTTACCACACAGCTGCACTTTAGGTTTGTAAATGTGCAATTTATAAATATGTTTGTGACAACTGAGCAGGAAACAAATGACATGTCATTTGTGATTTATGGTGCAAATCACAATGCCAGAAGTGTCTGAACATTTCCTGAGCACAGTGACCACTCTCCTCCCCAACATGTAAGTAGAAAATCAAAATGATGAGCAGACATTCTTCAGGCCATAGCTCTCGCCACGCTTCTGCAATCAACCCGGGACATGTTCCACATATAACCCCTAGATGGCAGTAGAGGTACAGCGCACCAACGGACTACTGTGATTGTGTGTGTGTGTGTGTGTGCATATGTGCAGGTGTTTATGTGTGCCTGCAAAAATCTGTTTATGTTTGTGTGAGAGGGAGAGAGAGGGTGCGCAAGAGTGATCAAGCGGAAAAAAAAAAATTCCAGCAGTGAAAGATATTGAAGTTTTATTTTACCTGTTCTCCCACGCACATTGTTTTACAGACATTGGAGGGAAAATTGTGTATTCTAAATCTTGTTCATGCCACCATTTGTCTCTATAATCCATGGCAGAACAATAGGCTGATGTGATCAAACAGTATCATCTTGTTCCCTGGTTATTAAACGTCATGTCTGACCCAGATTCCTGTGCAG
Source organism: Seriola dumerili (assembly GCF_002260705.1). Lineage (NCBI taxonomy): Eukaryota > Metazoa > Chordata > Actinopteri > Carangiformes > Carangidae > Seriola > Seriola dumerili. The sequence continues at coordinate 22,233 of NW_019175599.1, forward strand.
CAGTTACTGTCACACTGACTACCTTTCCTAGAGTTGAATGTAATAGAATAGGGTAAAATAAAAAAAGGAATGACACATAATTTTATTCCGACGCAGGATTAACAAGGCAGTCAGTGTTGCTGTCAAACCTTCCTCTCGAGCTAAAATTAGCAATTCATCATTGTCCAATGGTGGTTTGCTGTTGTCTGTGTCCTCCTGGTGTACAATATACTCATTCTCTACTCTTTCTATGCACCTTCCCCCCTTGTTTTTCACTGTTTTCACCGAAAGGCGTTTGATATTTTTTAATAGTTTTTTCTTTTTCTTTGTTTCTTTTTCTCTCTCTCTACCCTGTTGCTTTCAATTCATTTCACCATCTCCCTGTCCGCGTCTCCCTGTCCGTGTGTCTTTTATTTTATCGGGTGAACATCAGGGTCATCAGTAGCGTCACTGCCTGCCATCAACCACTCTTGAGCCCCACTATAACTGTCAGACACTTATCTGAGCTTTGACAGATGTGCGTGATCTCAATGTATGTACTTTGTGTGTGTGTGTCTGAGAATGTCTGGGAGTGTGACACAAAGCCATCAGCTTAAGCTACTCCACATGATGAAGAGCCACTCACGTGTGTTCCTCTGTGCTCCTCGCCCTCTTCCACCTTCATCTCTCACGCTCATCCATCTCTCCCTCCCCTCCATGATACTCAACCTCTCAATTTCTCACTTGGCCTTTGTGTCCAGCCCTCTGGCCCCTCTCCCCCTTCACCACAGCTCTCATTACCTCTCTGTCTCTTTCTCAGTGACATCCAGTGACTGGAGCCATCAGTTCCTGACACTGTCATATCCTCCTCACTCTGTCACTCTCGTCTTTCTTTCACTCGTGCTGCAACTCTCGTCATCGCTTGCTCTCTCACTCCACTTTTGTTCTTCCTCTATGATTTCCTATCTTCCCTTCAATCCATACAGTTACCTTCTCACTCTGTTGGTCAGTCTCTCTGTTTTTCCTTCCATCTCTGCTGCTGGATTATGCTTTGTTTTATTCCTTCCTCTGTCACTCATATATCCAATGTCAGTCCTATTTATGGCTTTTAGATATGCAGTGCATTAGTTACTCTATAACAAATGTCATATATTGCACCAAATTCTTATTTCTGAAAGTCAGCATCCATCTCTTTCTCAATGTTCTCCTCTAACCTCTTTTTTATTTCTTTATGGCTCTTTTTTATTGAGTTCAATTTGTTTCTCTTGTTTCCTATTTTCTTCTATTCAAAGGCAGAAAATGCACACACAATGACTTACACATGCACACCACACACATACAGTATATCAGCCTATACAGGCCAGCTAATCACACACCCTGTGTCAGCAGGAAGTCAGAGGGGAATCATTACGAGAGACAATATTCTGTCTGTCTTCATGATTTCAAGGACCTGGAAAAGTATTCCTGCCAATGATCTCATCGCACTGTGGCCTATAGTGAAGGCACTGATCCTTATCCTCTGCTCTTGCCTCTTGACCTCCTCATCATTTAGCTCACACATTTTAGACTGGCACTGAATAGCTCTCTTCACAGTCATGGCCTGAGAGGGAGTTTTCAGTGATGAAACCTCAGTGAGAAGGAATCTCATTATTTTCAGAGGATGGGACCTGCTATTGAATGTTCCACAAGTGACAGTAAATTAAGGTTGCAGCCCTTGAAACATCCACAGTTGGAAATAAAGAATATCTTGGATTTTAATGAAGGGTCATTGTGATAGCAGTGGGCATTTAGTGCAGAACAACAATACCAGACAGATAGGTTTACCAGAAAACAGATGCTCCAGTCTCTGTTTTTAATTGGCTAAATCATATTAAAGGTGGTGCACAATTTCAAAATGAACAATTGCATTTGCCTATAGTAGTCTAACTGTAGTTTTGAATTTTGAATTGTATAGCCTCCTTAAAGAATACATTTCAAATTTATTAAAAACAAATTATAACCTAAAAGTGGCATCAAAGGACCTCAGGACTTAGCAGCAAAACTCATCTCAGCTTCATATCCTTCCATCATAAACATGATAACCAAGCACCAGGGTGCTTCTCAGGGCTGTACTTGATTCAGTTTATTCCTCTCTTGCCTTGAATTTGGGACAACTTACACATTTATTCATATTAGTATGTTGACTTTGGTGAACTTATTTAGTTTCCATCAAAGCTCCACCCACCTTCTTCCCAAAGTGCAATTCACCAAAACATCTGAAAACACCTCTGTAGGTTCTGAGATTTTTGTCATCCCTCAGACAACCCCATCTCTTTCCATAATTATTGTCTCTATTACTCTGGATAATCCACACACCTCTTCTGTCAGCAGTTTTCTTCTATGTCTTCTTTTCTTTTGTTTTTAATGTAATTCTACAATGCTGATCACACCACAAATTAAATTAAATTCCACAGGCATTTTTCAGACATTTTGACTTGTCATAGCAGTGATAGCGCAAGTGGGACTTTTAACAATGTCTGTTAATGATGGCTCTGTTCCATTCAAGTGTCACAGTAAGTGAGAGTGTATGTGCTCCACTTGGACCCTGGAACTTAACATGATTCTATATGATTTCTCTATCATTCATTTTCAGTGTGGGGCGAAACAGGAGCACAGTGATTTGCACTGTTGCCTGCCAGTCAAAGTAAGAAGGTTCCTGGATCATGGGCCAGCTATTCTTCCCGTCTTTGTTACTCGCTCTCGTTTTCCCCCCAACAGTCCAAAGACATGCAGATCAGGTGAACTGGAAGATTAAAATAGCCTGTATGAATGCATTTGCCTGGTGTTAATCCTATGATGGACAGGTGACCTGCTTCCCCACCATTTGTGCATGCAGGGATTGTCTCCAGCCCCCTGTGACTCTGAATAGGAATAAGTAGGTGTAGGAGATGGATGTATGAAAGCTCCCAACCACCTTTTTCAAGGTTATTTAACAATTTCTCCATTATTTCGTCAATATACTCCCAGGATTATCTACAACTCCCCTGTGCATACCAGGAGTCACAAAAAATGGTGTTGATTCTGGCTTGCTGATGACTTTCCCCCTCCTTTCTTCCTCTCGGCCTGTTGCTGCCACTCTGTCATCGCTAAAAGGTTTCCAACCATTGCCAAACAGTCAATATATATCCAGCATGCCGCCGCCGAGGAAGGTTTAACCCAGCAGATGACATTCAGTACAACGCCATAATCATTGCCTCCTAATGAATTAAATAGCCCTGACATTTCATAGCGCAACGCTTGTCCTTTTCCCGCAACTGCTCTGCTGTTGTACCCCTCCTTTCATGCATTCTGTCGCTCTCTTGTTCTTGTTCTTCCTATTGCTTTGCTTTTCCATGTGCCTTCTGGCCTCTTGCTATGCCCCCCCCCATCATTTCTATATCCCTCGCTCCCCCTCTTACTCCTCTCTCTTCTTCTCACTTGTCCACTCATCGGCATGCTGCTGCACGCCCTGCTGTCTATGCAGGCAGAGCTGAGAGGGAGAGAGAGGGAAAGAGAGGGCGAGAGTCACTGTTTAGCAGCAGAGGCAGAATCCAGCTGGAGGGTCATGACCCTAAATGACCGTCCACGCTCACACACACACAGGCACGCTCAATAAGTCATACACCCACACTTCCCTGATGGCAGGAGCAATAGGTCATATGCCAACAATGTAGGAAGAGAGAGGGAGAAAGAGACAGAAAAAAGGAGAGGAGAAAGAGAGTGTGAAAGCAGGATTTAGGAATGAGGTGGAGGTGTGTTCAGTGCTTGCTGAGCTATAATTGTCCTGTGGTTTGGTAGGGAGGATGGCAAGGAAAGGTAGAGACAAAGAAAAAAGTAGTAATGGTTGGGGCATGGCCTGCAGAAGAAAAGAGTACTTTTGCAATAGCCTAATACCAGTGAGTTTCTTTTGTCCTGGAATACAGATTAGGGCTGGATGGATGACTGCCGAGCTGCACGTTATGGGACAGGCAGACACACATGCACACACACACACTCTAGCTTTTAGTTTCCTTTCTTAGGCATATACATAGGCATATGCAAGACCACAACAAAGAAATATCATAATGATAATCAATAATGTACCTATTATGAACTTAAAACTATTGCTCACTTGTTAGAGAATAATCAGTATTTACTATATTAAAAAGATTTTTGTAAATATCTAAAGCACCAATCAACAGTGTTGTGTTTGATTCAGTTCCCATAGGTGTCTCGCTGGTATAGACATTTGTAGTGATTTAAATAAACTTATTTCTATATTTAGGGGTAATTAATTTTAAACTCAAACATTTGTTTCTTAAAATGTGTGTTAAAACTGCAAAAAGATCAATAAAGTGTAAAACACCCATGTTGATCCTGTGAAAGATTGCTCAAATAGATATGGATAGCTGTTGGGATTTTTGTGAACTGGCCAAGGAAACCCCATTAATTCTTTCACTGTGCTTACACTGGAAAATTTTATAGTCTGATAAGGACACTTGGTATGTGCTGAAGCTGAACTCTTGAACATTTAAACAGAACTTTTAAGCTTGTCAATGATAAGACTGTATTCTAATGACCCTTGCAATGTAAATAGTAGCCTACATTTTGTTGTTGTTTTCTTCCCTGTCCCTCTTTGATTGTCAGAGAACTGAGATTTCCCTTTGCTCACACTGTACTTTTATGTAATAAATAGATACGTGGTGGCTCAGTATTCCTGTAAACAAACAAACTAACATAAGTACTCTTGTAAGCACAGATACACACTATATCCCTCACTTTGGTCTTATCAAATTCATTCCAGCACATTTATCTTATGGGGCTAATGGGAAATTATTTTGCTTCTGATCTCTAATACTTGTCAACATGAAAGATCTAAACAACATCATCTTGGATGACTTAAGACTACTCTAAAGTCTGTTGAAAAAAATAACGAGGGTTCAAAGCTCTAATCAGAGCTATAAAAATTTATCTTGATGCTGTGAGGATTTTAATTAGAAGGGAATTCCCGCTGCCCATGATTACTGAGGCAATAGGGGACTTGATGTCTTTGAATCCGATGTTTATTCCCTGAACAAACAAAGGCATACTTTTATAATTTTTTTAAGTTGAAGATTACTCAAGAAATTAAGGCAGGGAAATCTTCATAACAACAAACTCAAACTGTGTCCGGTAAACTCGCCAGCTGCAGGGCTATCGCGAGAGAGGCGTTGTTGTCATAGTAACGATAGCCCAACACAAACGCCCTGAGCTCAGAGACTGAAGCATGCTGTCGGCGAAAAACCTCATATAGCAGGCGTGAATTATTAAAGTATTCCCTTTAAGTGAAAGAACATAAAACAGGCTGAATTGAAAAGTGAAAGGTTGATTGTCCTGCCACGGGCTGGTAAACCAAGGAGAGTAACGGAGAGTTTAAGGTCAGTTAAATATTCTCAACTGTGTGTAAATTGAAGTTAAAGAGCTGTTACGTTTGTTGGCTTCACGTTTACTACCTCTCAATAATTACCGTGGTTCACCTTTACTGTTCAATTCCTGAAAGCTTTTAGGTGAGTTACTGGTTCGTTTAGCTTAAGTCAAATGAGTCTTTACATTGACTCCTTCCTGGTAAATGCTAAGGTAGAAAAATGGCTGCTTGCATTAACGTTAGTGTTGGCTAACGTTAGCACGATATTGTTTTCATGAGGGGGTAGCCACATTTAGTCAAACAAGTCCACATTTGACCATTTGGCACATTTATTCTATTTATTTGCAAATATTTACATTAGTTTTAATGGACTAGAGATTTAAAACGATGGATTTTTTTTTTCTGCTTTAAAAAATAGTCTTGGTTTGGACATAGACAACTGAACTACAGTAAAGTAGGAACACAATTATGTATTTTCACCCATTGTTGCCAAAAAACTACGGATTTCCACTGTGGTCACCAGGAGTTTTGTTTACTCACCTGAAGTCACCCTGTTGAAGATGTAGCTTTGAAAAGCTTCTACTGTCATACAACTAAAAGCTTTAGGATGCCATAGTTTATCTGTCATCTGAATGTCTACAATACAATTTCAGGTCATGGCAGGAAAATCACAGGTGTGACTAATAATAATCATAATAATCAAGGCTGCGCCCTGTTCAGTTTTTCCCTGGTGTAATACATAGGTCTAATGCTTTAGTGGTAAAGCTGCAATAGGTACTTAAATGTTCTTACTTACAATTACAAACATATTCCTGTTTTCCTGTTATGACAAATCATACAAGGTCCCCTGTGAAAACAGGTTTTAGATTTTATTTAGCTATATTGTGCTGTTGGTGGGCAGTCTGTTGGGCAAAAGGTTCATATAGATTTTCTTCAGCATATGGAATGTCAGGTTCTTTGTTAAGAGGTTACCCATCTTGAGTGAAACTGAACAGTAGCTAATCACCCCCACCTAATGTCACTATCAGCTGTCTTGCTATTGTAACAATATATTATATCTGCCTTGCTGGCTAATTTCCGTAATTGGCTTTTACTGCTTTAAGGAGTTGCCAGAAATTTGTCAAACGCATAAGTCTGCCAGATACAATTTAAACACACAGGACTGCTTGTTTTAACTGCCTCTTTTACATTTGAGTAAATCTGTCCCAGCTATTTTGCTCATTTCATTGCAGCAGCATTCATTTATGGTGGTGTGTGATTTAGCTTGGGCCCAGCATGATAGCCAGTTTTATGCCATTACTGTTGGTTTTTATTGCAGAAGAGACTCTTTGAAAAAAGCATAGCAAAAGACGCTGGAGGAATACCTGAGCCCCCAGAAAGAAGAGGCATGAATTTAAATGACTTTGTGGTGCTTCCTAACAACAAGGCTAAATCCATCAAACTCAATGCCAGGTAAGATGAGATAAGATCAATGATGTGATTTAAGGCATTTGGTAGAAGCCCATTAGGGTTACTTGGTTGCCATACTATTTCCATCTGTTCCTATTTAATTTCTGCCTAGGGAACAGTTATTTCAAAAAACAGAGTTTCGGGGAAGATAAACCTTGAGACCTGGATTCTGATAGTTTTCAGTACACTGTATTTGTTATCTTCATAATGTCCAATGCAAAACTCAGTCTAATCTCCTATTGTAGTTTCTCATTTGCCAGCAGGTAATTGACTGAATTGATGTCTGGCTTGGTGGTACTCTGATCCAGTGACTAATTGATTAAAGTATTGATCAGTCATGGCAACAGGGATCTACTAGTGCAGCAGATGAATTGAACATATTGATGAGAGCTTGGCTGTCCAATTCGACGGAGTAGGTCATTTGTATGATTGATTGTTGTTGATTGATTGATTATACATGTGAGTGTGTGTGTATGTTGCCATAGGAACCTGCAAGAACTGCAGATGGAGACCGTATCTCTGGCCCAGGAGAGCAAAGAGATGGAGGAGAAACTGCAACAGCTGAAACAGAGCATGAGTAAAGAGAAGGAGGAGAGAGGGTGAGTATCAGGATCACAGTTGGTGTACTAGAGGAGGTGGGGGGCAAACTTGAGTGGGAAAGTGAGAATGGAAGTAAGATGGTGGAAAGCACCAGACAGAAGGAGACAGGGTGAGTAAAAAAGGGAGAGGGAGAGGAGAGGATAGTAAATAAGTATGTGCAGGATGGGCTGCAGCAGCTGTAACAGAAAACACAAAAGGGGGAGATTCATATTCCTGAATCAAGTTTCAACTTACTGCACTGATCATTTTACTGCTCCTTGTGTTGTCTGCACTCCATCATGTGTTATTAGTTTGTTGTGGTTTGACTTGTGTGGGATTTTATTTAGTAAACCCATCTAGCGCCAGGGCTCGAAGGATGGAGCTGCCCATCTGTCAGTCTATCTGGCTGTCCAACTCTTTTACCCAGAGCATGATATCTCAACAATTATGATTGATTTCCATAAAATTAAGTACTTAAATATACCGCATATAGTATTTGATTTAGCATGTGCTTGTATTGAAATTATACCATTATCATGGTCTCAGTGACTGTCAGTGTCTGCTTAAAAATTTATATAATAATGTCAACATTTTCACATAGAAAAGAGGGGAGTGAAAAGAGATGGAGGAAGGCCAAGAATTACAGGAGGTAAAGGGAGGGATCAGAGAAGACTGAAAGGGAAGAGCTAAAGGGAAAAGGGGAGTGTTGAGAGAAAGTATACAGCAGACTTTCTATGCAGAAAAACATCAAGTCCAGCCTGCCACAGCTAAACACAAAGGGAGGGAGCAGAGCAGGTGACTAATGGAGAGACTGGATACAGTGAGAGGGGTAGACAAGGTGGGAAAAAGACTGCAACAGCCATAAAAGAGCAAAGAAAGGAGACACAGTAATAGATAGAGAGAGATGGAGGAGGAGAATAAATGACAGAGAGAGGGAGGTCAATGACTTCTCTACCTGTAAAGGTCAAGGTAAGGTTTCCAAGGAAGGAAAAAAGGAGCAGTCAGAGAATTGAAAAAAGCCACTCATAGATAAAGTAGGCTCATGCTCATGTAGTCGACTATTCTAAAGGTCAGTGGAGCCCTACAGACACTTGGTCCGAACAACTTGTATCCAACATTACTCATATTTTCCATTCACAGGAATCAATGGCCAACAATGTTACCGAAAACTAAAAGTCAATAATGGGAAGGCATTTTTAGCACAGGTGGAGGGCATAAGAATAAGTAAAAATATATAGGGAAAGCATTTTATGTTAAAATGAGCCTTAAAATAAAAGTAATAAAATTATAAAAACATGACAAGCATTGACCCAAGTATTGTATTTCTTTTTAGTTTTTATTTCCTTACTTTTCCCAATCATAATCAGAACTACTAACTACTAATTCTGATTGTGCCTGTCTGCAGTGTATTTTGTTTGACAAGCTTTTGTTCGGCCCCTGTAATTGTTGCTGTCTTTTCAATAAGGCTTAAATTTCTTTGCAACATACAATATATCACCTGTCACAACTCTTCAGAGTAGTTACAGGGGATTTTCTGGTCCATCACATGCACTGTTGCCCAGTTAATGCTTGTATTTAATTCCATAAATACTTATCAAATGTTTATTTCTTTTTGAGAGGCTAAGGCGAAGATAAAGGCAGGAATTACACAAGCCAGTGATAAGGTAAGAAGTGACTTTCAGTAACAGCAACAGAAAGTTTCAGTTGAGCACAGACATGTGTGCTTTTCCAGAGGCTTGTAAAAATCACTCCACAAAACAGATGAACTGCACGTTATTCCTATGATACAGTTCAGTGAGCATTCAGATCACAAGCAGCTGCCCTTCAGTTAGAAGTTGAGTTGTAAGTCTGCAATTCTGAAAAAAAGAAAAAAACAAAACAAAAGCAAGAGTGCACTTATAACAAAGAATACAATACTTACCTAGATTTTAAATAAATACAATTTCTCTGAGATTTTGCATTTTGATCCCATGTGGATCCACATTAATAATAAACCATAACTTGTTTTTTTTCACCCATTTCTCTATAGTTTATCTCTCATATCTATCATTTGATGACTTCTGAGGTTTTTTCATATTGAACAGAGAGGGTTCGTATTCAAATAAGTCTAGGCTGAACTTGGGGAGATTATAGGAACACAGTGTAATCATGTTCTCTTAGAGGTAGATTTATTTTCCTCTTTTAAAAGTCAGGTCTGCACATAATGAAATTGCCTAAGTCACTGTGCAAATGATTAAAAGCAATGGAAACAGACTTTTCTGCTAGTCCCCAACATTTCATTCTATTTCCATGTTCTCACTTTAGACAGTGTTTTGTCTGTTATTCTGTTTTGATGACCAACAGTGGGCAGAATACAAAAATAGTTGTTTTATTTGTGATAAACACTTTCTATAAAGTTGTTGTGGATATATGTCAGTGATGAACTGGCTGTCATAAGACCACATCTGCTGTTACAGATTCAAGCATGAATACAATGGGACTACATACACATAGTGCACAGGCACATACACACAGAGACACACAAACACATGCTGCCACAAATTTATACTGGCCCATTACTGTGTGAATGTCTGTGTGTATATAAAACTATTAAAAATGTAAAAATCTTACATGCGCATCTTCACATTAATTTAAAATAGATTGGATAGCACACACACACACACACACACACACACACACACCCACACACACACACACAAACACACACACAATAGCATTTATTTTCTCTCCCCATTTCATTACAGAGTATGTACCTTCCATTATCCAACAAATTCAGATTGAGGGGCATCCCAGCCTGTGTGAGCAGGAAATTAATTTGCAGAATGAAAACAAACACTGGTTATTAATGTGATTGTTTTATTCTCCATTCCTAGTTCACCTCATTTCATCTCATTTCATCTCATTTCATTAATAACTCAGAGATGTGTTACCCAATGTGAAGTTATGGAGAACAGTGTAATAGGGGCGTATATCACAATATATGAGCACATAACTCAGAGACAGCTTTAGGGAGAAGCAGAGTATGTATATTACACACAGACTTCAAGACTTCAAATAGTAACAGCCAGAAAAGGGGACACACACATATGCACACAAACACACATTTACAGGCAGCACAGCTAATTACAGTATCAGTGATTTAGAGCTGAGGTATGATGAGAGGCACTCTTTCCACATGAGGCATTTCTATCATTTCAAATTCATACATCATCACAAACAAGGAAATGTACACTGTAGATTATAATTGTAGGTTAATGTATTTAATGTTTTCGGAGATGTGTTGTGTGTGTATATGTCCTAGTATATGAACACTACTTTGTTTCTCTGTGGAGGCCTAGCCCTAATTAAGAAACCATACATCAGCATGGGGATAGGGCTGTCTTGTCCAGGCTGCACAAACGATAAGCACATAAACAGCATTACCTGTCACACTGAAATACTGCAACATTTACCGCTCCGCCGGCCCCTCGATATGGATACATGTGTGTGTGTGTGGCTGCCTGTTTGTGTATTTTTGATACTAGCTCTCCATAAATAATAGAAGTTTTGTTTGTGCGTGTTCTTTGAACACCTTGCAGGCGACAGTGGGTACTGCTTTTTTTTTTGGGCTAATTTCTGTCTTGTGTACTTAATCAGTAAAGACACAATCAACTGGACAGGAATCCTGCTTGAGCCCCATGTCTTTGAAGTATTACAGCATAATCTTTGATTTACTTTCGAAATATTTAACATTTGTGTGTGCGCCAGCTTGAAACAAGTGGAAAGATACAGCAGGAATTTGTGTATATGTTATGAGTTATAAGGAGTGTATGAAGGTAGGAGAACGATTCAGCTGACTCAGCTACAAAGTTTGAACAGATTAAATGGTGAACTCTGTGTATGATGTGGCTGAGAGGACACTGCTAACAGGAAAAAATTATATTTTGAATTTTTACTTTGCTGTTTAGAAAAATTAGTTAACATTTCATTTCAGATTGGCCATTGTTGATTAGTAATGCTCTGGTGATTTGTTTTCATGTGCAGTGGTGTCACTAATCGCTTTGACTGTGCAGAGCTGTTGTCAAGGAGAGCAGCATTTTAACACCTTTTTCATTTCTAGTGCCACTGCTGGTTAAAAATGAAGATGGGAAGCAGGGACTCTATCATTCACAGCAATTCCTTTGAATCACTTGACATGGATCAGATGATTAGTTGTGCTACTGCCTTTCAAGTTTAACATACTGCCATATTTTTTTATCAGTTTTTCCAAACCCAGTTTGTGTTGTATATTTGCTGTCTATTGGAAGAGGATGGAAGGTAGAAGTAAAGTTTGTAGGATATGTGATAAAACTGAAACACATGAACTTGGACTGAAGAGCAGTCGAGGAGTAAATTACATTATTGGATACTAAGATAAAAGAGATACACATGTCCTGTCAGGCTGTTACAATTGGACTTCACATTAATGTAGCTGCACTTCCCTCCTGTCTTTTATCTGAAAGCTGTGTGTAGTGATGCAGCAGACCTTTAGATGTGTAACCCAGCTTAACATTTTGAATCAATTAATTAGTACACCTCTAATGAAATAGAGGAAACAGTTTCTCATCAGTTCCTCTCATTGACATGGGAAAAAGCAGACAGGGATGAGGTTTTTGGTGGTTAATCAGGTGTTCTGGTGTATAATGTGAAGGTTACCTGGATTCTCTTTAAGCTTCCTCTGTCTCTTCCTCACAGAACATGTGAGTGTGTTTTTGAAAAGTCTTTCCTGAAGATCTTCAAGCTGTGTTTATGTCTGCCCGTTTCTTAGATCGCAGAGCTCCCGCAGTAGATGAATGTACGCACCCAAAGAATAGGCGTACAAATTCAGTTTGCTGAGAGGAGGTGTGGTATAATCAGTTTGTGAACTGTACACAGGCGATAATAAAGCCAGACCGGCAGCTTGGAGCAAACGCAGTACATCATTCTCTGTTTTGGCCCGCCGAGCCACAGATTTAATGTAGCTTTGTCTTTAGGCCTACATGGCTTACAGACACTAGCTCTTGCCTTATCTAAAAGTACAGTTGAGGTTCCCTCTTTCCTGCTTCCTTTGCTTTCTCTTTTATTTCTGTTGGCTCTTTATTTATTCCCATTTTTTTGTCTATATGTGTAGTTGATTTATGTCTTTTGGCTCCTTGTGGCACCTGTTTCAGTCTGTGATCTGACACTGTTCATGCCGGACTAAAATGTGTGAATGTTTGTGTTTATAGGATTCTGTTTCTAAATCTGTCTTGCCTTTGGTAAGTTTCTTTCTTTCTATCTGAGCCCTTTTTGGCCTGTTTCTCATCTCACAAAGGGAGAAAGGAAACTGAGAGAATACACAATTATTTTGGCATTAGAATTTGAAGTGGATGTCCATATGCATGTGCGGGGCTGCAGATTTAGTCAGTTCTCCCTTTGGGTGAGACGGTCAGTTAAAGGTGATAGCTATGTGTGTGTGTGTTTGTGTGTATGTCCTTGTGTTTGCCAGGTTTCACTGCAGTATATTTGTGTATCATTTAGAAGTGTGAGCTTGCACTAAGCTAATGTGAAACATTGCGCACTGTGTTTCTCCTGCTTTGACTTTGATAAAGAATGACGAGCTGGTATTTGGTGTTGTGATGTTTGTTTCCAATATGCAAGTTGTGACACAAAAGTTGTCATCTGCTAATCTGCTAAATCCACTACACAGTGAAAGGTGCACAGCGATGTGCGATAGTAGTGTGTGAATATGTATGTGTATGTGTGTCTATTTTTTCTCTGTGTAACAGGTATAGCCAGGTCACTGCGTGTCATTCTCACTGCACTTTTGGCTTTGCATTGACTGAAGTCAACAAAATCTCTCTCTCTCTCTCTAGTGTGTGTGTATTTCTCTGTTTGTAAGGAGAAACATTGACTGTGGGAATTTGTCTGTATTTGTATGTTTCTAAACTTTAACCCATTATGATTTTGAAGTGTTTGTTTACTCATTCGTATACAGTGTGTGTTGATTTCTGTGTGGATAAGATAATGAGATCTTTGCCAATGGAAAGTCCACAGAGATACACAACAGACAAACACGCTTTATCTCTCCAGGTTGCTTGTCCTGAGGGGACACCCTGTCATCCTGCACCGACAGGGGTTTGCCTCAACTGTCTCCCCTAGCGACAGTCCAGTTGCCAAGGTGATTTCGCCAGGGTGATTACCTGACGCCCACCCTCAGTGTCAGCACAGCACAGCAACGGTGTCAGGGGTGTTGGCAACACTTGCCATCACATATACACACACACAGACAGATACACAGAGACACACTCTCACACACACAAATAGCGTCTGACTTCCTGCGCCTTGACAGGCTGCCAGCTCAATCCAAAATAAACTTCTTTCAAAGACAGCCAGACATCACAATAGCATAAATAGCATAAATAATTCAACAACATGAGCATGAATAACTCATGTCTAAATGAGGAGGCCTCTCTACTTCTTCACTTTCTGCATTTGACAGGCATGTCCTGCATGAGTGTATGTGTACGTGCACACATTCGTGTGCACATTTGCATTTATGTTTTTGTTTTTGAATCTGCATCTATGTCTGTATGTATTCATGTTTGAGTAGGTATAAATCCTGTAACCTCTCATGTTCTGTTGAGTGACGTTCAATAGACCTCCATTGTCTACAATTTATCTTGGCAAAGCCAAAGTCTTGTGTATATGTAAGGGTGTGTGGCAAAGTGCTTTCGCCAGCTTAACAACACAAGGACCATGTTGTAATAGATGAAACACTCTTTTCTATTAAATGGAACAATGTGATTTTTCTTTCTTCTTTTTTATGGATTTAGGCTGAGGGAGTTAGGATTTAGTTATGTCATGCTGTTACACCTTTTTCATGCTGATATTATTTTCCTTCCCTTTACATTACTTCCTTTTCTACTTGGAACTGTTTTTGAAATACCTTCACTTTCACCTTATTGGAAATGCAGGAGTAGCAATGTGCTTGCATTGCAGTTTTTAATTCTTCCAAGTCTAATAGAGTTTGAGAATGGTTTTGTTCTGGCTTTCAGAGTTAATGTAAAATGTAAAAATAATTACGTTTCTCTTCCATTCACTATGCTTTATATACTGTATAAACTGTATGCTATGTAAACAGTTATACCAAAACCTTTGGGAATTTCCCCTAGAAAAATGACAAAATAATATCTGTGTGTTTTGATGTGTGTCTGTTGAGTTTCGTTGTTAATGAAGGATCTCAGTTATGTTGTCAGCTCCCATACCGAGATCTTCTAATGTAGAATGAATGAGAGTAATTGTTATATTTGTGAATATGTAAAATATCTCCTTTTTAGAAAAAAAAGGATTTTTCTTTTCATTTAATTTTTGAAATTGTAGCTATGATACTGTAGATCAGCTATACAGGGGTTGTATTTCACGATATTTCAACTCTCTCCTTTTGTCACTCTGTCTGTTTAGGCATTCAGGAGGGTTTAGATGGAAGTCTGGACAATGTGGTTCTTTAACCAGCAATGCTATAACAAACAGCGCCAAGACGAACAAGGAGAACAGACTCCAAAAGGTACAAGAGAAATCTATCTGTGTATGATGTGTTAATTTTGTCTGTGTATATGAGCCCACAATTGTGTTTGTGCTATGCTGTTGAGCTTAATGGAGTCAATTAAAACTACATTAACAAATGCTGTTGATATAAGATGATTGTGATATTAAGTAACTTTGTTCATTACTACTTGACACTAACATTCAGTACTTATTCTTGAACCTTTTTTCCTTCACCTCTGAGAAGCTTTTTCTAAGGATTACATGCACTGTAATAAATGTATCCAAATTCCTGTTTTCATGTAGGCTGTGGATGTGCCATGTACCTGCATCCATGAAAATACTTAAAGTGTGCTACCACTCCTTCAGGGCTCTGTGCATGGCTTGAGATAAGATTACACTTTGCACCCCGCCCCTTGATTAGAGAAATTATTGCCATAGATCTCAGGGGAGGGACCCTAATGTCTTTGAGTTTACACTCCGAAAAGAGTAACTCATTTTCTAAAGTTTACTACTGCTTCAGAGTGAAAAAGACCAAGACTGATTTAATTTCTAGGATTTTAATTGTTGCAGAGGCCAGCTGCTGCTGTTAAATGTCCCCTTGTAAAAATACTGATTCTCATTGAGAGTCAACAGTCATAGTGTAGACTTTCATAATTTGTAACAAAATCTAAGTCTAAACACGAAAACACTTCATTTCTAAATGCTTCATTGTGGTACATTCAAGGAGACTAAAAGTTGTTGTAGTTCGTTATGGTCAGTTGTCGGTTGATAATACTAAAGAAATGTAATAAAGTATACATGAAGTAATTTTATGACACAGTCTGAAATTATATGGAAGAACCCCATGAAGCAAGTTTTTATATCTCCTTGACGGCGACAGCCAGTGCTGGAGTTTTTCTGGTTGTCCGTCCGTCCGTCCAATTCTCGTGAACGCAATATCTCAGTAATGCCTTGTGGGAGTTTCTTCAAAAACTGATTAGATTTTGATGGTCAAATGTTAAAGGGCAAGGTCATGGTGACCTCACAAAAATGGTTTTGGCCTTGTGAATGCAATATCTTGGGAACTCTTCAAGGGAAGCTCTTCAAATTTGGCACAAATGTCAATTTGGACTGAAGGAGGAACTGATTAGATTGTAGTGGTCAATGGTCAAAGTCACTGTGACCTCACAAAACACGTTTTTAGCCTCTTGAATGTGATCTCTCGAGACTGTCTTGAAGGAATTTCTTCAGATTTGGCACAAACATTCACTTGGACTCAGAGATGGACTTTTTTCATTTTTGTGGGAATAGGTCAAAGTTCACAATGACCACACATTATTCTGAATTCCAAATATCAGGAACTCAAGGATGAACTGATTAGAATTTGGTGGTCAAATGTCAAAGATCAAGGTCACTGTGATCTCACACGTTTTTCGCCATAACTCATGAATTCATAGGCAAATTATGACAGAATTTAACACAAATGTGTAATAGGATAAAGTTATGAAGTGATGACATTTTATATCCAAATGGTCAAAGGTCAACTTCACTGTGACATGATAATGTTCTACAAAAGCACTTCTGGCCATTATCCATGCTGTAACTCAGGAAGTGGAGATTATGACCATATTTCCTGCAGCTTGGCTGGCTGACAGAGGCAAACAAAGATGAAACAGTAATACTAGTTGTTTATTTATTTTTTTGTACATTACAAAATGCAGCAATGTAAAAGTGAATACGATATAAGAGAAGGTGACATACACTGGGGTCCAAAAATCTTATCTTACTGTACATATGTACAAACTGAGGTTACTCACACTTACATACACACAAAAAAACTAAAACCAAAAAAAGGCCTATGCAGGAGTTTTTGAAAACTGAGAGCTTATACAGCTGTCACCACTGATTTGTTTCTCCACGTCTCCTCAACAGCTGTCAGCAGGGAAGATGAAGATCCGAGTGCTAAAGGATGAATCCCTGACAGGTCAGTAGCTTAGCACCACAACCTGGGCTTAAACTGTGGGTTACCTGTAGCGGGTAGACTGCACATAGATGTGTAGTCAAAAACCATTGGTCCTCTATACACTACCCTGAATTTCTTTCTCCCCTCCAAATTGAAGCTCAGGATCTGCTATAGAGCACCGCTCTGGGAACTGGTAGAGGTTCAGTGTCTTGCCCACAATTACTTCAGTTAGGTGGATACTTGCTATCGCAGAGGCCAGATTGTGGAGTTCTTGTGTTAAAGGTTCTGTAAATTATCATCACTGTCCTGAGATGTTGCACTAAACCACCAGCATTTCAGAACAAATCAAATACTTTGTCGACCACATCTCCAGGCTCCGTTTGGCCAACCTCCTCCTGTCATGTTCTCAGCAAGGTGTTATGAAGCCCAGTGAAAGCGGCCACTAAACACACAACAAGCAACACAGCTGAATAAAGTTAAATCAGGAGAGACTTGTTTGTGTTAACAAATAAACTGTTATTGTCATGTGCAAAACAAGAGAGGAAAAGTGACAAATATCAAAGTCTTTGGCAATAGGACCCATGATGTTGGGGTGTGGCTGTGTGAAATATAGGAAACCCCCCCAGGGTCTAAACACAGGTGGTGGTCCTGTTTAAATGAGAGGAGTAGCTGGAGATCTGGATGTGATGAGGAGTGATGGTGAGCTCTGCCTGACTGGATATGAAGACTGAAGGTGGATGGAGTGGAGGAGGTCGCATTGATTCACACTGGATATGAAACCTGGGGGTAAAAGGGGTGGAGGAGGGTCGCAGCAAAATGCACTGAAAAGACAGCTGACAGCAGGAGAGCGGTTAGCTGGTTGAGATAGTGGCAAGATCTGATTGGTCGCTGAACATCTGAAGTCAGCTGATTACGAAGAGTGGGGTGAGAGAGGGAGAAACGAGAGAATTGTGAATGGAAGTGGAATAGAGAAAGTCTTCTTGACTGAACTTTAGCTAAGCTTCATTTAGAGAGAAAAAGAGCTCTCCATCACAGTAAACCCAGACCAGTACAGATTCAGCAGTTGGACTGGGAAAGAAAATCAGCCTTGGACTTTTCTGCTGGACCAGGAAGCACACATGACACTGACTGAGCTGATAAAAACTTTATGGATATTTGAACGGTTCATCAGCCAACCTGGATTTGAGCCAGTAGGCCTCACGGCCAGTCTGCCTGTACTCTAGTCTTATCTCTTTCTCTGTCTCAGGTCTTTTTAGCCAAAAAAATGGGGTTTCTTCAGTGGAGTAAATTCTGGGCGGTCACTTTTACGTGAACCTTGCATCCTGCACTGTGTCATCTCACCTGTCCTTGTGTGTTTATAAATGTGGGGAGGTTGAACAGTTTAAGAGGGAGGGAGTCACATGCACTAACATGCACGTTTCTTTGGACTGGATACCAAATCAAAGAACAGAGAAGCTTAGATTACAACACACACAGGGGGGGTGTGACTTAATTTTCTGCTCTGCTCAGGATGCCATTAATCCACTATATCATTTCATACAAAATAGTTGTTTGCTCCTATATTATTGTTTAATCTTGTTTACAGAACCTTTAAAGATTGATTTCTCTAAGCAGTGGCCAACCATGGAAAAATTATTAATGGTTTGAACATGCCTTAGTTACAAGATCACACCTTGAATCAGCATGTTTCAAAATGAGCCAATATTATGTAAAGAGCAACAGTAATATATGTTTCATTGTTATTTACTATAAATACATTTGACAACAGTTGATGAAGATCCCATCTAGATGTATAAACATGTTAATTGTTAATGTTTTTCAACAAAAACCAGAAGCACTTCTGATTCTTGTAAAAATGGTCTTGTATAAACAATACTGCATCTCTCTGTTTGTCTTTACATTGTGTTTGACATGACAGGTAGTCTGTTACATAAATATCTTTGAATGTCAATTATATTAAATTGATATGAAATCCCCTTTAACAACAGTATACTTGCTCTTTTTAGCCCCGCCTCAGCCACCACCTCCACCTCCGACAACAAGAAAAAACAGGCTGAGGGGAACAATCTGTGGACAGTGTGAAGTCAAGACTGCTGGACTAGTATGCACACAAACAAACTCATACAAACACACATTAGACACACACAAACAACACTGTATGGCTGAAATTCTTGTAACTCCAATGTTGGTACTTTTCACCTGACAAAATAATACATACATCACACAAACACTGGGGCCTCAATTTTGCCATATCTATATGGGCTCAGCTCTGAAAAAATGTTTTAAGGGTATTTGTAAATTCATACCTCACACACACACACACACGCACACACACACACACACACACAAACATTTACACATGGTAAATGCACCAAGAGTCAAATAACTTGACCTACACTCATTAACTAAAATGCTGAATCTTTCACTTTGTTTTTCTTTCTCTCCCTCTCTTTTTTTACCTGTCTATCACTGTCCATGTGTTCATCTGTTCTTCTGCCCTCTGTCTCTTTCTATATTCCTGTTCTTTCTAAACTTCCTTTTGCATCAGCTGTTATCTCCCTCTCTCATCTCCCATCTCTTTGCATTATGTGCTTATCTGTCCTTTCCTCCTCTCACACTTTAACACCTTTCTGACGTCCTTCCTACTTCTCCCCTTTTCCCTCTGCCATATCCCTGCCTGTCTGTCTGTCTTTCTTTTTCCACCCCCTCCATCGTGTTTGCCTGTCTTTTTCTCTCCTCTCCTTGCCTCTGTCTCGCTGTGGCTCTTCTGTCCAATCTGTTGGTCTATCTGTGTGTTTGTGTTTGCACTGATAACAGTTTAGCTGGATCCATTCATCGATACTTGAGACCTCTGAGGGCACCATTGTTTATTGTTTCTCGCTCTTCATCTACTACTGCTCAGGAGGAGGGACTGTGGCCTGCAACTGTATGTGTGAACAAGAGGGAGAGAGAGAGAAATGAAAAGCCTTAGTGTGTGTGTATGTGTATGTGTGTATGTAGTGAACTGTGGCTTACTGAGCTGAGTAATGCATGCTTGATGACCAGTCACTCCCACATCCCTGCCTTCTAAATCCTCAGCTACTCATGTGTAATTCCTTTCCTATGTCTGACTGCAAAGCCAGCAGAATTTAGTATTGAATAACTGATGCTTCTGAGAGACAGTGAGACAGAGAAGGAGAGGAATGGGAGCGAAAGAGAGATTGATAGATGGAATGAAGGAGAGGGAGGGGCTGAACTGATTCAGCTGACAGCCACCATTTTTCTGCCCCTTTGTTTTGGAATAAGTTATTTTAAGTGCACCACACACACTGTGTTAAAATGTAATGTGGTAGTTTGTGCATTTGATTATGATTAGGCTGAATTGTCCAGTGAAGGGCCCAATGCCCCCAGTGCCCCATAGTGATGGGCTTAATGCTTATACTTTTCTGGGCAAGCACATACCCTAAGTTCACACGCAAATACACACAATCCACTCACACATACACATTTTTGGATAGCCCCTGTGCCCTATAATAATGGCAATATAGGAGAGTGTTATGACTCTATCCCTGCCATTATGTCTGAAACTGCACTTAACACACATGCGTACACACAACCACACAATCAAATACACATGTGGGCTTGTTTTTAAACTATGACTCTATCAAAATCACGTGTGCACACATGCACACACTGCACGGCTAGCCTTGTTCATTATTCCAGAATCATCCAGGCAAAAAAAGGACCTCATTTCCGTGCCACAGGAGAGCGCAGTGATGTGCCGCTTGCAGCCTGATAGGGATGCCTGGTCCCTGGGGATTGGCTGTAATTTATCCTCAGGCCTGAGAGGGGAAATGAGGCCCTGCTTTATGGGACCATTAAAAGGCAATGTTGCAGCTGTACACTAGCATGGGCACACACACACACACACACACACACACACACACACACACACACACACACACACACACACACACACACACACACACACACACACACGCGCATGTTCTTACACACAGACGTGTGAGAAAGAAGGCCTAAAATGAATTTACACAATGTTACAATGCAATTTGTTCATTCTTTAGTTATATTATCTATTACAATGATCAATGCATAAAGAGATAAAGATGTAGCAAATGTGCAAGTGAGCAAGAAAAGGACTGAGAAGGAAAGTTACAAGCCATTAGAACCCGAAAAATATCATACTGCTCCTAAAATAGACAAGTAGTATTTCTACTGTTACTTCAAAGAGCAGACTAAACTATACTTTCTGAATTTGACATGGTTCTGATGATGAAACCATTTGACATAATGAAAAATAAACCTACATGCCAAATGAAGGGAACCAAACAAATAATGTCTGTTTATTTATGGTTTGTTGTTTCTTGAATTTTAAGAAGCCGCGATCCTTTTCCCCCTCCCACCATCCCTTCCCCGTATCCTGCCTTCTCATTCGCTGTCTCCATTCCTCCTGGCCTCGCCTGTGTTCTTCGTCCACCCGGTCCAGGCCTATCTCCCCAACCTGCTGATGCAAGGACTTTTCCCCACTAATAAGACCGGATTCTCACAGATAGAAATGATAATGACCTCCCTTAAGATGCATTCACTCACTCACTCACTTACCCACACAACACACACACACACACCTTGCACAAACACATACATGTACACACTGGCACTCCCTCTATCGCTCTCTCTGACACACTCAAATACACAAAGATGCACATACACACACTTTACAACATCCTGCCAGAGAATCCATTTCAATATTCATCCCTCCTGTCAAACTTTTTTTTTTTGGCAAGATATCCAGCTTTAGGTTTGAATTTTTAACAAGTACTATTAACAGTTCTGCTTGTCACTGCAGGTAGTTACATGCATGTGCACAGCCTGTACATGCACACAGAGTGGGATCCAGAAGTCTGAGACCACTTTCCTTGAATGGGAATAATGGGATAATGGGACAATCACTCTTTTTTAATGTTATGCTTCGTTATGACACATAAACGCACAATCTTCACACCACTCTATTACACATATTCTCACACACACTGACTGCACTGTGTATCTCTGTTTTCTAGATCTGTGCTGAATGCACAGAAAACTACTGCATTGGCTGCTTTGCTAGATTTCACCAGAAGGGGGCACTGAAGCTCCACAGAATGATCGCCATTCAGGTGAGCATGGTCCCATGTGCATCAAGTCTATCTCCTCTCCTCTCTGTCTGTGTCGCTCTGTCTGTTTCTCTCTGTCTGTCTTTCTCTTTCACAGATACTTTCAGTAATATCTCTTCTGATCCCATTCTGCTTCACTCATTCTTTCTTTTGCATTCCTTGCATCCCTGACTACAGTATCTACTTATCTCAACCTTTCGTCTTTTTTCCCCTTTCTCTGCTTCTGCGCCCCATCTCACTTAGCATACACACACACACTCACACTTACACTCTCTCTCTCACACACACGCACACACACACACACACACACACACACACACACACACACACACACACACAGGAGGAAAGACTGCACTGTACATGCCTGTGTGTGTCTGTATGTTTTGGTGTGTCCTGCTACCCGATAACAAAATGGATGTCTGTCATTAGCAAATACCTTGCTCACAAAAGAACACACACACACACACACACACACACACACACACACATACACATATTAAGACCCAATCACACACTCACAGAGAACAGGCCTCAGGCAGCAGTCAACCCAAGACCAGCAACAGCAGTCTTCAGTCAAAGATAAGACAGAGAGACAAGACAGTAGGTCAATGGAAGAGAGTTTAATTAAGCTTGCACGCTTGTGTTGGATCCACAAAATGGAAAAAATATTACATCTGTTGTACAAAACAGTACATCTGCCTTGAATATATCTAGTAACTTGACTGTTGGTTACATTGATAACAGATCTGCAGACACAAACCTACACAAAAGCAAACTGTGTTTACTTGTGTACATGAACAAACACAGATCTGAAAATGCACACTGCACTAGGAATAGAATACAGGACACAAGCAGCTGTAACCTCACGTACACACACTAAGATAGAGAGACACACACGCATGCATGCACCTACCTACACACTCAAACAATGGGTTGTATTTATGAAGAAATGGCCTATTAAGCCAAATTTGTATGGAAATTATCAGGGGAAACTCATTTATCCAAACCTACAGCATATCAAATACTTTATATGAGATGGAATATGCTGTGTTGTCAAAAAAACAATTTGAGTATATGAATATTAAAAATTACCTCACTTATAAATTAAATTAAAATCACATCAGGTTTAAACTTGACAGTGCACATATTGCACATTTTTTCTATTACTCAGTTTTCACAGCAAAGTCAGTACAGATGTGTTTTTTTAGCAACTATGTTCTGTTGTGTATTTGACATCAAAAGCACCAATTTACATCTTAAAGGGAAATTCTGGTATATTTCAATATGGTGTATTTTCTGTAAAAGTGGCCATTGTTGTAGAGATTTAGGGAAACAAGGACTCATGCAAAACAACATAATGGAGTAATCAATTATTGTCCTTTTTTTTCTATAGGCCACTGTAGCACAACTGATATATATAACTGCGATGACCCATGACATGATCCTTCTTGGTCTGTCATTAATCTCCACAATCAAACAAGCTAAACTGATTGACTGTGGTCATGCAGCTGACTAGGGAAAAAACACCCTTTTCTTTAAATGTCTGGCCATGTTCAGCTATGGTGCTTTAGTAGCTCATGTGAAATATAAGAGTCCCTTGCGGCCTAGAGTTATTTTTCCACTCCTTTGATTTTATTCTTACTTTGTTCTTACTATGTTCGGTAGGCATGTTTTCATTTTCTTTCACAGCGTTTCCTCATGGCTACTGACTTGTGTTCATGCGTGTGTGTGTGTGTGTGTGTGTGTGTGTGTGTGTGTGTGTGTGTGTGTGTGTGTGTGTGTGTGTATTGGTGTCTGTTTTATATTGTTACTCCATGCATGGTACTCTTGGCTTATGTGCATCTTCTGTTTTCTGCTAGCTGTACAGTTTTTTCCTCCCAGGATGTGTGTAATTTTGCCAGCTTATTTCCATGTTATTGTTTTCTTGGGTGCTATTATTGTCATCTTGAAGTACTCACAAAGAGATTGACTATGCTATGATGTGCGCTTTGTGAGTGTGCATGGATATGGTTGTATTGAATATACATTGTGTGAATTACCTGTCAAAACTTTGTATATTTCGGTGTGCATTCCTGTATGACTGTTTATGTGCCCATACATTTGTTTGTGTAGCTTCAGAAGCTGTTTTGTGTGTTTATGAATAGAACAGCACAGTATAAGCAAGCCCCGATGCAGTGTAGCTCAGATTATGTAGACAGCTCCTTGTGCAGTGCTTATGTCCATGAGCTACCTGACTTCTGGCTGGGTCAACACACTCGTATGTACTGTGTACCCACAATGGTAGAACAAAGCTATACACACTGACAGAGAGAGTACACACATTGAAACAGCTCTTTTAAAATAGAGAACACCACTTTTTCTGTATACCTCTGCAGTGTTCATCTATGTTTCTCTCCTCATTGCAGTACCCAGTGATGCATGGGTGGAAGTTCACTCACAGTTTCAAACACACATGCATACTCTTATTCAATCACACACACAAAACTGTGTATTTTGGCAGGACAGAAAGACTGGGGATTATACACATGCAGCTGACGCAGGCATCTCTCTCTCTCTCCTCTGCTAATCCTGTTTCATTTGCCTTGGAAAGAATGGGGGGAGGGGGGGGGTAGACAGAGAATGAGAGATGGAAAGACAAAAAAGAATATTAATTTCATCAGTACGCTGTGTTGGGGCTTTCATCAGTGCCTCATCAGCTCATGTGTCCAGCCTCACACACATACACACAAATTTAGTTTGGGTGTGGTAGGCTGTATCAAAACAATTCTCTTAAAATTGACATTAGCATACTTAATTGAACAAATGTGAATGTCCTAAAATCTCCCCACCCATCTCTTTCTCTCTCTCTGTCTCTCATCCCACTCTCTCTCTCTCTCTCTTTCTCTCACACACACAAACTCACACACACATAAATCGCTGTAGCTAAGAAAAGCTATTGGATGGCATTATACAAACCATTTTTATACAGTATCTCTTAATTGTGTACTTATTTTTAGTACTTGAAACCACACAAGCTCTGACATAGTTAAATAATAGACAGAGGGTTGTGACTGCAAGCATTTACTTTGTATTGCTGTGACACAAAGCCTGATCACATGAGAAGCAAAAAGCCTGTCCTACATCACTTACACGCTGTGAAGTCCCAAGGGGAAATTTTATTTTCTCTTTCCACTAAAAAAAGGCCAGTCAGAGGTGTTGGTTCAACTGCTGAGCAGCATCCCAGAGCTGGTTAGATTTGATTGATACTAATATGTGGTGGCTTGAACACTAGATTTTCCAAAAGAGACAGTCTTTTTGTGCATAGTTCAGAGCTGATGCACATGCAGGCAGTGGGGATTTCTTTGCCCACTAGCATGATTGTGGTAGCCTTGGATGTGTGGTGCTGCTCTGTATGTCCAATCTGTAATAAAATGAATCCAAACACTCAGTTGCTTGTGCTCACAACATCAGATCAAATTATGTTGGCCTACTGTATCAAAACTATTGAAGCCAAACTGCTCTCAGTTTAGCTAACATCACAACAACAGAGCAAACAGCACCTCAGTCAGTGCTTTTCTAGTAGGTCTTCATGAAGGAACTGTAGGCCTACCAAATAATGTTTCTCAGAATAAATGTGAACCCCTGCTGCTGCTTCTACCCATGGACCTGAACTAGTGGTCAAATGTGCAGGTCATTGTTGATGGAACAGTGACCCAACACACCAGCCAAATGCTACTGGCTAACTTGCAGCATGCAGTGCAGTCCCTCCCATGTGGCTGACTGTTTATGTCTTGACTTTGTCACAGTCTTAGCATACTGCTTCCCACGAGAGCTCCCCCAACAGGTCAATACTGTCACTTATACCCCTATTTGATCACACTAATTTTTCTGTTTCTACTATTAGTCCTAAACCTCCCAGTATCACACAAATGGACATTCCAGTGAGAATCACTGACAGATATACTGTAGGTCCTGCAGCAATACAAAAACTAAAAATGTCATAAAACACTGTGCACAGCAGCATTAGCCACAGACACTGCAAATGGCATTTTTGAATATTAAGTCCCTGTGAAACAAAACTTTCCTGGTGAATGACCTTACTGTAGAGCACCACCTTCATTGTACCTTTTTATTCAAAACTTGCTGAGCTCTGATGATCTTGTTTTGCTCCGAAAACAAAAAAAAAGCTGTTTTAAACTTGAAATTACCGTTGGAAAAAGGAGTCTGTTAACAAACTTAAAAGAAACTGTTGAAAAGCCAAGCATAGATTGAGGAAAAGCAAAATCCAGATCCCCTATAATATTCTACGTGACCACCTCTCAGAGTATAATTTGGTGCTGAGAAATGCAAGACAGGCTTAATTCTCTGAACTTATAAATAAGAACCAAAACAATCCTAGAGTCCTTTTACAACCATTGACAGCCTGATAAATCCAACTTCTACATGCCCCAGTGATTTTTTTTCAAATACTAAGTGCAGCGAATTTTCAGCCTACTTCAGAGATAAGATAACAACAATTAGAATTAATATTAATCAGGCAAGGTCGTATAATATTGTAGATAGCACTAAGAACTTTCAATATACTTTGCCCTCTTTTACACTGGTGGATACAGAGGTGATTAGTAAGGTGGTCTCTGAGTTAAAACCCTCTACGTGCTTGCTTGACTCCATACCTGCCTTGTTTTTTAAAACAGTTTTTAACAGTCATTCAGAGGAATTGAGTATTGCTAACCACACCTTGTTCATAGGCACTTTCCCTTATGCTTTAAAAACTGCCATGGTAACCACTTCTCAAAAAAAGTCATTTAGATTCCTCAGTTTTCAGTAACTACGAACCCATATCAAACCTTCCTTTCTTGGCTAATATTTTAGAAAAAGTAGTTTTTGAACAGGTAAATTTTTTATTTAAAAAAAAAAAAAAATCTTCTCATTTAGGTTTCAGAGCCCACAACAGCACAGAATCTGCATTGGTTAAAGTGTTGAACAATATAAGAATGAACATTGACTCAAATACGCTTTCAGTCCTAGTTCTCCTGGATCTAGTGCTGCCTTTGATACCATCAACCATGAAACTACTGCTCAGACTTGTAAACTGGGTTGGTTTCTCAGGAATGGTTGTAAGATGGTTTGGATCATATCTGACTGGCCGGTCCAACTATTCTTTCTGTATGCCCTCATGATTTTAGCCCCATTCATAGTTTAGTGCAATGTTTGTATGACATAAATCTATGCATGTCACACAAATTCCTTAAGCTAAATTAAGACAAGAAAGAGATATTATTTGGGGTAAAAGCCCTTAGAGACCAATGGTCTGTGCACCTTCAGCCATTAGCCCTTCAGTTTTAGTGTTGATTTTAAGATTTTCTTACTTGTTTTTAAATCAATGAATGGCCTGGCACCAGCCTATCTTTCTGACATATCTTTTAGATATTGTACCTAGCATATCCCTCAGGTCCTTTGCAGTTGGCCTCCTAGTTTCTTAAGGAATTGAACAAAAACACATTAGGAGTCAGCTTTTAGCCACTGTGGCCCTAATCTCTGAAACTGTCTGGGTGAGGATCTGAGGGATTCCACCTCTGTGGGCATTTTTAAAATAAACCTCAAGACATATCTTTTTAGTCTGGCTTTTATTTAAGGTGCCCCATCATTTGTTGCTCTTGGTTTTAGTTCTTCGTCGTTTTCATATTTTTTATCCTTTGTGTTTTTTTGTTGTCTATTTCTTGTTTTTACCTCTTTGTCTGTGTTGTTTTAATCTTGCACTGTGAAGCAGTTTGGACAGCATTTTTGTATGAAAGTTGCAATATAGATAAAATTGACTTGTTGAGTTATCTTGTCAAAAAAAAGGATAAACCCAAAGCACTGATTTAACACAGACCTATTAAGATTGGGAATGGCACATTTTTCAGCACTTGTAAACATGTGTCTCATTTGAACAGTTTGTCCTGAAAGACATTCACTGGGTTGCGATTAGCTGTTCACATGAAAAGTGACAGTTTTTAAAGAACAAAAAAGAGAAAGAAGTTTAAAGCTTTGCCTACCCATACACCCCCACACACCTGGCCATTGCGTGAAGTTGGCATGATTAATGGACTGAGAGTTTGGGAAAATTACAAACATGTGTTGGACCCAGGCCTTTCAGAAAGAGGGTTTCAGATGCTGTTAAATGATCTGACAACAAGCTCTTAGTTTGAGGCATATTGAGGCCTTAAGTGTCCATGTGCACCTGGAACAAGTCTCTGTCTTTGCCAGACTGGGCGTATACAGATTTATCTATCAATAATAGCATTATTACCATGTGCCACTGTTCAAGACCAGATGCAGAATCCATCACAGGCAAAAACAAATGTCTCCTGACCAGGAGACATTAAACATATGATGATACTTCTGTGCTGCAGAGGGAAATGTCTGGTGTTGCCAAAAGAAGTATTGTGATGATGTTAGAGTTCCCCTTTTAATGTGGCATATAGTGCATATTTGTTAGACAGGTGGTACACCCACGTAAAGAGTGTCATGAGTAAAAATTTAGATACTCAATACTCAATAGGTTGCTTGTGTCCTATCACATCTTGTCAGAGATTGTGAATCTCATTGAAGGCACTACAGAGTCAATTTCAGGGGCTAACAACCGTAAATTCCATATAACTCACAAATAGCTGCCATTAATCCAGGCCACACATTGCAAAAGATGGTCCCATGTTGCCTGGATGACAGTAAAGTTCCCCTCCGCAAAAAATAAATGAATGAATGAATGAATAAATAAAGAAAGAAAGAAAGGAAAAATCTGTGTACTCATCGATGCAGATTTATCAGGTGGTTTGTCATATCAGAAGTGAGCTAAGTTGACACTGTGACCAGCCAACTGTGAGCTTTGAAAGACAGGCTGTCATCATCCCAACGTGGTGTCCACTTCCCCAATGTGCAGTGGGGATGTGGACACAGGGAGTTTGTCAGCCCAGCTCTCTGTTATGTCAAGGGTTTTGTCAAAGCGCAGTTGTGCAGAGACTTTAATCACATGCTGTAAGTGACAAAACTTTTTGAACTTTCATCACGTGTGGTTAGAACATGCAAGGCCTTACTTCCTATCCAGAGTGGTACCCCCAAGTTCAAATAAAAAATGTATGATAAAAATAACACAAACATGTCAAATTGTCTGACTTATTGTTCTGTGTCTGGATCTAATACTAACCATGTCACAGGCCATAGCAGTGACTGAAGACATGCCTTGGGTCTGAGCAGTTTAACCACCTGGTCTTTCATAAACAAGATCACAGACCCACTTGATGGGCTTTTTGGGTTTCACCTCAGTAAAGCAGTATTTAAGGAAAGCAAGCCTTTTATCTTTCCCACCGACACAGCTTTTGTTGGTGCCTAAACGCTGTAAGCCAGTTCCCCACTGTTACTTATGTCGCCCACTGACAAAGATGCTGATAGGCTTTGTTTGCCATAGGATTTATATTTTGTCAGCTGCCCACCACCTTTTCTGCATGGCAACATGTCAATATGGAGCAAAACTGCAGCTCAGACTCCCAATGAATAATATATAATGACCACAGTTGTCCTCTGTGCTTGGATGTCTGTGAAAGAAATTGCTTATTAAAAAATGACAACATAGTGAGTGAGAAATAGATAGCAATTCACCAGGAGAAGAAACCGCACACACGTGAAAGAGAAACAATCTTTTTTATTGAACTTTTGCAAAAGCCTTATTGTCTGTTATAGTCGGTGAGTGGCAGCAAAGGTGACGAGAATTGAAAACCAGCAACAAAATGCATCATAAAATGACCAAATTTATAACGTAGCTTTGTAGCCTAGTCTGAACTGTGCATTTGACTTTCTCAAGCTCTCATTGTCTTCTACATTTCTATGACTCCATGTTTGTTTGTGTGTTTCTGTTGCACACCTTCAAGCAAAGAATAAAGGTCAACAGACGGGTTAACCTCAGCAGCCTTTGTGGTCAGTGATGATTCATGGAACAGAATAATGAATTCAGCCTGTGGTGAAGAGAAACTCAGTCAGCACTCAAGCAGTGTGCTTCCCATTTTCTCTTGTCCATAATTAAGGAGATATTACTGATCACACTATGTAAATGAACTGGGTGATGTGTTGTTGGGTGGAGATGGCCAATAGATCTGTATTGCTTCTTTGAATGTCTTGACATGACGTGTAGTGTCAGTGTTGTCATTTGATGTACATTGCCAGTGTGGTTCTGCACTGGCTGTTTGGGTTTTTTCCAAAAGCAGACACAGACTGCAAGGTGGTGGGAAAAAGAAAAGTGGGTTCACTGTTGGATAAAGGGGAATGGTTATGGTGGTGGAAATGGGAGACAGGCTGAGGCAGAGGCCAGGCAGATGAGTGAGGAAGACTGGCAAGCTGAGGTGGTGTCGGTGGACGAGAAAACTCAACGGGGAAGAGCGTGTAGGAAACACAGGAGAACACAGTAACAGGCATGAGGAAACACAGGAAATAACTCAAGTTCACTAGATACAGGAGCAGACCAAAAGAGTGGCTACCACAGAAGTTGGCGGAACTATCTGGCGTTAAGTGAGTGACGAGCCGGGGTTCTTGTACGGCTGGGTTTTGATGAGCTGATTGAAGACAGGAAGTGGGGGTAAAGCAGGAGAGGGAGAGTCACGCCCATGACACACACATGCACACACAGACACAGAACGGGGAGGTGGATAAAGGGAAAACAGGGAAACACAATTAAGGGAAAACTGAAGACACGGCCAGAGCTGTGACACTGGCTCTTTGTGGTTTCATTTACATAAAATAAAGGTGCATACATTAACTCTACAAAATGGAGTTTGTCATTGTGATTTTCAAGGTTATGCCAGTGATGTAGGGATAAGCACTTAAAATGATTAGGTTGTACCCTCTAAATGGGGATCATGGCAGCTGTCTACAGTGGCCTCATTTCATTACCTTCATGTCATCAGTGTACATCAAGTAGAACTTTCTTGGTTAGATACTTACTACCTTAATTTGTGGAAAAGTCGTGACTGAGGAATCTTTTGTAAACTGTTTGACAGTGCTGACGCTTTGTTGTTGTTGATCACAGATATAGGCAACAAAGAGTCTACACTCTTGTGGCTTTATTTTTCTCTGACAGAGTGCACAGCTTTGGCTTTCCAAAATTTAAACATAGCTGATTTTTACTGCTAGATGGACAGAATAGGCTCTTGAAAAGTAAACATTCAACAGGGGATTGAGCATTTCAGTAAGGGCCTGATGTGTATGGTGAAACATTCCAGAGGAGTTTAAATCATCTGTATAATCCCTCATCTTTTCAATTTAAAACTGAAAATATTTTTATAAGATTGCTTCATGGAGCAATTTCTAGCCTTTGCATTTACTAATTTCTTATTTTATGCAGTATTGCCTCTTGCTTTTATGCAATTTATCATGCAGTATTATCTCTTGCTTTTATACACTGTATGCAAATCATTTTGTTTTTTCTCATTTGCTCCTGATTCAGTTAATTTCCCCGCTCTTTTGTGTGTTTTGTATAAAATGTTTCATATCTCTCTCACAAAGTGCCAGCTGCAATGCTGATCTAATCTCATATCATATGGACTTCTTTTACAGACAGACTTACAGACCCATGTGAGCACTCGAGATGTAGTCAGTTACTCTCCCAGTACCTTTACAAGTGTTAATTCCAGTCCCAATTCCAAACCCAATCCCAGTCATACTTCCACATCTGGTGCAAGTACCAGACGAGGAGATCAGAGTCCAGAAAAAGGAGCAGAGGTTTTGGCAAAACCCATGCAACTGCACCCTGATACCTGCCAGGTAAGTGGTAACCTTTACTGTTATACTTGCTTCAGTTACTACTTAATCACACACACTACTACATGTATAAATGATCAAGGGCTGAGTTAATGATGAAAAGATATAACTGTGAGGAAACACTCTGACTCAGTTAATCTAACATATATAATACACATAGTCCATCTATTAAAACACTTAAGAACGGCCAACATGTACAGTATACACTCCTAACTACACATTCCACACACTGTGGGAACCACTTTGACAAAAAAGGCGCATTGTATTGAGTTTGTAGGGAAACAAAAGAAGAAAGTGAGATGTTGAAATAACAGTTAAAAGTAAGATGAGTTATGATTTTTAATGCAGATTTATGAAATTGACACTACTTTCTAATTATATGGCCTTTCATTTGACTCTGACTGGTCTAAGCTTGTGAGCTTGTGACAAGTGAAGTTTGTCTAAGTATTTGCTCTGGACAAGAACATCAGGTTAAAGCTTTAATGTAAAAGGCACCACACAGCACATACAGTAATGCAGTACTTTTTTCTTCACATTTGCCTCAAGGTTATTTAAACCAAAACTTTAATCTTCCAAGTCTGCTGTTTGTGATTGTATTAAATTCAAATGACAGTTTTTTATTAGCAAGCAGGGCACAATCTTTAATTGTGAATATTAATTTATAGCTACGTGCTGCGATAAATAGCTTATTACCTTTTTATAAATTTTTCAAAACTTTTAAGAGAATCCATAAAAAAGTGCTTAATTCTTATCAACAATTATACCAACAGTTCTTTAGTAAAAATATGTCTAATTTTTTCAAATGACTATTGACCCTTTTGGAATTAAATTTCTCTCCATTTACAGTTCACTTGCTGTGACAATACGGCAGAAACATGTCAAACAAGCCTGTACACCATGTGAGTTTTATCTCTGCTCCCTGTGAGTCAGTTGAAGAGACTTCAAACAAACCCTAATTGATGCTATATCCACAGGCTGTATCTACAGTTAGGCGTGTGAACTGCGTGTACCTTTGGACTAAAAAATGCCCCCCAACAGTCCAGGTCTGGCAAAAACAGTTAGATTGACATTTCCGACTTTTACACCACAGAGCTCAGTTGACCTTATTCACACAGCAGTCGTTTCAAACGGCTTGGGTCAGAAGGTACTGAGAAGATTGGTATACCGTATATATATCAGACTTAAGATAGAGATCTATCAAAATTCCACTATCTTTTTTGTATGTATAAATGGGCATACAGTTAGGTGTTATATATGGTTGTGTTTGAGGTGAGAAAATGAAACCTACTGTCCATTAACTTTTCAGTTCTGTAATAAATCATATTTAGAATGTTTTACTTCTGATCAATATTATTTGAAAAATATTTTTTCATTTATTAATCAAGCTACTATTTTGGAGGTCTACTATGAAGATAAATACATTTAGGCAATTTCCCCATCCCTTTGTAAGGATGTATCAGCAAGTATAGCCAAGGTCACAATAAAACTTGCATATGTGCAAACTTTAGAAATGTTTCTCCTTGTCCTTGCATGCAGAATTGACAGACAATAGTGTGACTGTAGTATTGAAAACATCATATTTTCTCCATTACTATATATCTAAAATCATGAAATATTCTTTTTGTTGCAGGTGTTGGTTGTGAATCATGGAGAGGAGAAAAAATTGGAAATTATTGAAGAAGGACTGAATAGAGAGGATGAAAAGGGATTTCCCACTTCTCTTCTTAGAGGAGAATACAATGAGGAGGAATCGGCAAGATCTTTTCAGGAGGCTCTCAGACAGTGGAGAGGAGAGACGAGCAATGGAGCCAGAGATCCCATTCGTGAGGATGCAATGTGGATACCTGTCCGACCAGGTGAACTGCACAGACATGGTTGCAGGCATGCAAGACATACACGTACACACAGTATAAAGGTGGGTGTAGGGGTGGGTTTATGTCATAACCAGGTAACTAAGACCAGGATGACCTCCTGACTAGAAAGACCATGCAAATAGGTTTAATCACATTGTTGGCAATCATCCGCAGTGTATTAAATGTAACCAGTATTTGGATGAGTATAATGTGGATATAAGACCCATATTTTATTTCCATATTACTTTTTGTCATTATTTTCTGCTACCATCCTCTCATCTTATCTTCAGCTCTATTCTGCCTCTATTGATTATGGATGTGGTACTATATTCTCTTGTACCACATCCATAGAGTGTTGTAGATGGTCCAAGTGGTGCCAAGTCTAATACTCTATGTAGTGGAGTATATACTGTAACTAGCTGTGGCTATCAAATTAATGAAAAATGAGACTACAGTGTCTCCCTCACAAAATGCATGTATTTGCTGTATCTACACAGTGCTTGAGTAAACGTTCTTTGCCCATTGCATCCTTCTCTTCTTAGCTCTTTCCATCTCTCCTCCTTCTGTCCCATTTTCACCTACTCCTCAGCTTTCCAGCTCCCCCTCTCCCTGTCCACGTGCTGATCTGTTAAGGCCTTATAGAAAGTGCTTACCACTGCAGGAGGGTAATCCATGGCTGTTGCATATTGAGATAATGAGAAGAGTGTTAGGAGTGGCCCTACTCCACACCACAGCACTAATCGCCTCAGCTGTGTGTATGCGTATATGTACAAGCTCTACTGCGTCAGGCAATTTTAATGCCTTTTTACACACACTGTGTTTCTACATGTGCGCATGCGCCACAGTGTTTGTGTCTCCAGGTTTATGTGGGTGTGTATTATTAGCACTATTATTCTAGGTTCTGTGTGCATGTGTCTAGGTGTTTGTGTTTTTTATTAGGCCTCCTATTTTCTCTGCTTTACTGCTTGGACAGACTCTGTTCCTCTCTCCCTTTGCTCTGCTCTGCAAATTGCTGCTAGCCCCTCCAGCCCTAATTATTTCTGTCAGGCCAAAGGCACCCAGGCCCAATTTAAAGCTGCCACTGTGGACTGCCAAAGTGTCTGCAGTACAATCCTAACATTTCTCTTTCTTACCTCTATCTTTCCTTTTCTCTCATGCACTCACTATGTTCCTTTTGTATTGTGTACATCTTTTTCTTATTCCCAGGGGGCTTTCTCCTGTCTGTTTGTGTTTTGGCACTCTTGGCGTAGTGACAAGGTGTTTTCTCACTTCTTGAGGGGAGGTGTTTTGAGGAAGGTGTTGAAAAGCTGGTGGATGATGTTTTCTGCTTCCCTCTCTACCTTTGCCTGACTCTTCCTTTCCTTTTGGCTATGTTTTCCTTCTCTTACTTTACTTTACTTTTGTGCGATCTCCTCCTCCCCATATTTCTCCAGTATCAGTGTCAGCTATGGCGACCCAGGCTGACCTCCCTCCAGACAGAGAAGCTGAAGGACGAGGATGCAGAGGGGGACAAAGGGGGGTACCTGTCAGGGTGGAGTTCACAGAAAACAGCCTTACCTACACGGACAGATTGCTTCTCAAGAAGCACCGCAGGTACACAGACAGAAAGACAACAATGTGCATAGACCAAACACAGATACACAATCTTAAGCATGTAGAGGCTTCTGTCATGGGGTAGAGGCAATAGAAAGCCCATGAGAATATGTGCCTCATGGCTGCATTTTTGTATGACAAAAATCTCCAGCAACTTAGGTCAGAAAAGATTATTTCTATGTAGAACGCAAATCAGCAGGAATTAGTACAAAACCAGAGAATTTTACTGCCAAATGTGGTTTCATTGTTGAGGAACTTAGTGACTTTTCCCACATAAATGTGAATTGGGAATGCTACTCTCTTTGGTATTCTTATATTAACAACTAAAATATCACACATACACTATGTTGCTGTATAGTTTTGGGTGGACTTGACAATTTGTTGCCATTGTGAAACTGTTTAGAAAGAAAACCTCCATCTCTTTCCATCTCTATCTCCATAGAGTCAATAGAGACATACTCTAGCTTTTCACTGATTGTTAAGTTGAATATATTTAGTGCAGTAACATGACCCTATCTTAGCTTTTGTACTTCTTAAAAAAACAAAAAGACAGACAAAACCATTGTGGTTTAATTTCAACTGTTCTGTCACATTGTTTAACTTTTTTTTTCCTTTTTTCCTACATTTTTTAGACACTGCAACACTGTGTGATTCACCACATTTTTATAATCATGTCTAAATGTGCCCATGAACGTCAGCATTTTAGTATAGCTGCTAACGCTTTAACACTCACACAGAAGTCGCTTAGTGACAACTTGTTGAGGTCACTACTTGTACTACTGGGAACACAAATATATAACTGCACGCAAACAGTTTTCACCTCAATCTTGCCCTCCCACTTCATCCATCTTCTCTTGCTACTTCAATTGCTGGAAACACGAATACATTCATATGTACACACAGTTTTCATATAACACACACTTTCTGTTGCCACCACACTTGCCTTCCCTGCCTCTCTGTAGTCAGCCTACATAACCCACCAGTGTACAAAGCAGTTTCTCAGCACTTATTGTGCAGTAGACTGCCTGAGGGCCTGGCTTCAGCAGGTCCCATTATTACAGCCCTTTATTTAAGCAGCTCCTTTTGGGCTGAGTAGCCCACTGGAGAGCAGGCCAGAGGAGAGGAGAGCAGAGTGCAGTTTTGGGCCTGCTGACTGGCTGAGCTGGAATGCTCTAAGTCCCCAGCTGTAGCAGCCTTTAACTGTGGAATAGACCAGAGAGCCAATCTAGAGTGCAATAAGCCTGCAGCGGTGATGGTGGCAGAGCTTAATGGAGAGACAGAGAGACTGGCTGGCTGGCAGAAAGAAATAGTGAGAGGTTGAATTTTAACAAGCCTCAATAATAATGGGAAAGAGAGTGATGGAAGGAGGGTGCCTGGATGAGGAAGGAGTTTTAAAGAATTTGCTAAAAGTGCTCAGTAATATATTAGAGTCGTAAACTCTATCAACTTGTTAGATTTGTGGGTGGCCTGCAGGTTACAGAAAGCAAGCTTGTGACCAGGGGGGCATCAGTCACGTTTCCTGACTTGGCTGAGCAATGTGGGTGGGGTAAGTGAATGCTCCCCCTTCCATCAACTGCTCAACTGCCAGAGTCAAAATATCTGTGATCAAAGCACTGAACCCTGAAATAAAAGTCTGTGCAGGCATACAACTGAGATCTGAAGTGGCCCCTACCAGCTTCTGTAAGACCTGATCTGACTGCACCTGATCTGTACTGCCAAATTTAAACTCAAATCTGGCCTGATGAAACGTTATATTCTCTTATCAAAGGAAAAAGCACTTCAAACTGTCGGTCATCTACATGGTATATGCTTTATGCTTAGAAAGGACTTATCAAAGAAAAGATTGCCACCATATTAGACTGACACACAATAAGCCATAGTTGTCTGCCTGCACAAAACAAAAATGGCTTATAATGGCCATGGAGTCATTGTTGGCTTATTGAACACAACTCTAATGGGGTGATAATGTTGGCTCCATGACTATGAAAAAAAGGACAAATAAGGGCAGAGCCATGAGGTTTTGAGCTTGAAAAAGAGAAAAGCCTCTAGAGGAGATTTCATGATTGAGCATACATAGATGCAAGGATGCCTCAACTCTATCAACAAAAATTGTTTATCTGTCATCCCCAATATTTTTACATTACACATTATACATGTTTCTCCAGATGTACTGTAGATCCCCACACTTATTTCTGGGGTTTTCCTTTTTTCCTACAACAAACTGTCAATTGTGTCCTGAAGTAAAGTCAGATCTGACACGTCTGAAGCATTAAATTTCACCTGTGCCACAGAGTTACTTAGGGCCAAAGTTTTAGCTTTGAGTACAGAAATAGAAGCTTGAGTAGCCAGAATAATGGTCAAAATATTACGTCTGACAGATGTAGTGGCTTCCATAAAGCACTTTTGGCACAAATGTCAGATTTGATTGAGCTCTGTCCACATGTAGGGCAAATAGATCAGCAATAATGGGCCTACTGCGGTCTCATTTTTGTCAAAACCCTCTTGCTCTTTTCTTGCTTTGTTGCCAGGGGCATCAAACTGGAGTATTTCCATTCGTCTAAGAGATGTTTTAAAAAACTTAAACCTAAACGAAGCATTGTTTCAGAGGAAGAATGAAACTGCCTCGTTGAGAAAGGATGTCTCATACATCACTTATTATAGCAGTGCATCACCTCACTTTCACTCAATACTACAACTTGAAAATTTGCATCTAAATGGCATCTAGGTAGTTATTCTGTATCTCACGTTTTGCCTTTTAGAGAGACTTGTAAATAATTTGTCACTGTATTGATTGCTATAGGGAAACTCTCCTCTAGCTCTTCCTTACAGGGTGCAGGGTAGTGTGGTACGCTTTCAAAATCCCTCCTCAATGACCCTTCACCAGGGTTTATATTTTCCACTGTAGGTGATTAAAACAAATGATGAAGGTCTCTTTATCCTTTGCTCCATCTCGTACCTTTTTCAGAAATCTAAATAATTCAATATCATGTATATATTCTGTATTAGGATTAATACAAACATGTAGTATCTCCAAAAGGACATAAAAATGCAAGACCAGAGGAGATCAAAAGACCAACTTGCTTCTTACTTGCTGCTTCACTGTGCCCTGGCAAAAGCCTAAATGCAAACAGCCTAAGGCTAGTGAGGCTACTGCATGTAAAGTACTGTATGTACGGAGAAAAAGTGTTGGATGGATGAAGTGAAGGGATAAGAAAGGGGATTTGAGGGACAGAATTAAATATAACCCTCTGAGTATATTAAATAGACAGAGGCAATATAAACATTGCCAGGTTTGAGGATATGGACTAAGTAAGAGGAAAGGATATGAACTACAACTGACTTCCCCTAGTCACCCGTTACGGGCAGATGGGAGCTTCTTTTTGAAGTCTCTCACTGGCCTTGCACTTTGGCTAGATTAGACTGTGAACGAGGGAATAGAGGTGGGGGATTGGCAGTGTGAAGGACACAGGTTTGCTGTTTGGGTGGGGCTACAGTAGAATTAATCAGACAAGAAAGCGAAATCAGAAAGTATTCATGTATGCGTGCACCAGTCTGTCTATCCATCCATTCAGCCATCCTCCAGGATAAATGAGTAAAGAAAGGGAGCATATGACTGAAAGACAATTGTTTCTCAGTGTATATTGTCTGACCTTGGGTCTGTGGGTTTATGTTTTATTCTTATTTTATTTAGTTTTCTATTGATTGATTTATATATGATTTTTTTATTTCCAGAACACCAATTGAAACATATGATCCTTTGTTGGGCTATGGTCCAGATTTAAAACCACTACATAAGACAAACACTGAGGAGGACAGAAGTCTAACAGGTAATACACATGCATGCATGCAGCCACATACATTAACACCTTTTAATACCAAAATAGGATACTGACATACCCAGCCTTGCCTTGACAGTTGTATGTTCTTGCTGTACACTACACCTTTCTGATGCACGTATCCAACTGGCTCTCAGACCAAATAAAAAAACAACTTAAGGACAGAGTAGTTTGACAGATTTCCTGGACTTGCACACATATAGACACACACACACACATATACAAACACACGATAGCAAAAGTAAAAAAAGTCTCCCTCTCAGTGGGTCTGACGTATCAGTGCCGGCCCATCCATCCATAGCGGTGTGATGGGTAATCACTGACTGTGATTGTGTGGGCAGAGGGCTGTTAGAGGCGGCTCATGCCTGACAGGTTGCACTCGGCCTGGGTAAGGAATGGGGCAGTGAGAGGGGGATGGGGGTTGGCCTGTAGTCTGGAGGCTCAGGGCATGGAGCTCATCAGTCAGGGCAGTGTCCTGGCTGTCTGGCCCCCAGCCGAGGCTGTCAGGAGATGGGTAGACCAGGGTTATCTCTCCCCTTCCAAACCTCTGGACCCTGGGACTGTCAACTGCCTCTCATCTCATCAATCAAGATTCATTCCAATCCCGACCTCGTTAGGATCTGCAAGTTCTTGCTTTCCCCTGTCCCCATAGCTGGCTATCTCAAATAGTTGTTTCTTTCAACATATTCGAGGTCAAACTGGTTCTCTGGGTTCCCCAAAGCAATGTTTAATATGTGACAAGACAACCATACAAAATTGATACAGTAAATTGGAGTTTTAAATAATATTTTCAGAGTAACTGGAGTGTCCTTGTGGTTAAGGAACTAAGGTACATATTATAAATTAACATCTCTCGCAGCTCTCCACTGTCTGATCTAATAAATCAGAGATGCCGTAACAACAGTCTGAACACACTATTCTACTAGCAGTATTCCACTTGACACAGCTGGTGTCTCCTAAGTATTACAACTTTTATATATAGGCAGCTTTGGACTTTTATCACCTCTGGCTCTCTCTGTCCCAGCATCATTAATAATGCCTGCCATTCAAATATGGTTTGCACTTTTATAAATCCCATTCAAAATACACAAATCACTCTCTCCTCTCGAATTCTGGTTGATTCTTCAAACAAACCTTTGGCTGTCACTCTGACCTAGGACAAAAAGATTTGTTTTGAGGAAGGACTTCATTACACAACAGTGAACTTAAGGTGAATTCCTTGTTTGTTGCGAGTCACACAAAAACATAGACATGAATTCAAGAATAACCTCTTGACTCTTTATAGTGGCAGAAAGCTAGGGGATCAGACTGTTTTGATCAGACCTTGGTCTTTATGTAGCTGAAGGCTAAAAGTTCAATCAGAGTCATTTACTTCAGAGAATTAGGCCATTTGTTGCAAGTGGTTACATAGTTATATTTAGTGGGAAATGAACTTCTAATCAGGGACCCCCCCAAAGGAGGGTGTCTCAGCCTTCTCTATCCCATGACCCAATTTTTTTGTTGCAAAATTCTCATTAACTCAAGATTAACCCAGAAACTTGACCATTTGTTATGAGACTCTGAATATGATACAATTTTTGTCATATATTTTAAGCAAAATGGAGGGATGTATTAAAATATGTATGGGTTGTGGAATTTTGCCCTGAAGCATGTGAGGATTTCTGGTAATATATAAAGTACACACATACGCTATTTTGTCTGAACTGTTTTATGTAAACTGTGTTTTGCGTTGACTTAGACCTCTTATCATATGCTTGAGGGCAGTTTAGTAGAGTCACACAAGTCATCGTTCCCTAACATCGCTGTAGTTTCTCAAACCGTTCATAGCTTTAATCCAGCTCTTAAATATCCCTATCATTGTTTACTAAAAACACAGTTATACACATCATGACTGCCATTTCTCCGCTTACAACTTGATAATTAATATTCCACTGTTTCACTGATATGCAGATGTGAGGAAGACAGTGGTGTCTTTGGGAAGTGTAGAGCTGTTCAGCAGCTGATAAACTATTCCTTCCACCTGCTCCAAACTTTTCTAACGCATGCCAATTACAACAGGTTGCAGAGTTCCTCCTCCTCTCCTGTCTTTGAATATGAAAGGGTGGGCGATGTGTGTGTCCATTAATTATAAAAACAGTTTTCTGGCATCATGTCGGGAGCACTCCTTTGTTTTAAACTCTCATTTTCCTGAGCTGTCAGGACCCATGTGGTGATGTGATAGGAGGATTGTTAGTAAGAGAGGAAGAGAGAGAG
Source organism: Seriola dumerili (assembly GCF_002260705.1). Lineage (NCBI taxonomy): Eukaryota > Metazoa > Chordata > Actinopteri > Carangiformes > Carangidae > Seriola > Seriola dumerili. The sequence continues at coordinate 63,542 of NW_019175599.1, forward strand.
AGAGAGAGATAGGGAGGTGTCACAGACAGGTAACTTGCAGTGTTAAAACAACGATAGAAAGATGGACTGAAAAAAAATTGCCAATCAAGGAAAAGTCAACAGACAGTACATTATTATTGGTATTGCCAGGAAGAAACTGAAATATTGTAGATAATATTTTGAATATTCAATATTTGTTCTCCCACACATGAATTGCTGCATAAATGCCCATATGATGTGAACTTATCCTATATGAATTTCAAGCAATTCTGATATTTGCTTGATATCAACACATAAAAATAGATCATCACATAGACATACTGGTGCTGTAAATTGCCACACGTATCTGCTGTCCTTTGAGCAGCAGGGTAGTGTCCTCAGCAGTGCGAGTGCTGTTCATCCCCTGCTGTGTTGGCAACAGCTTTCAACTGAAACAAGATAATAAATTAATACAGACCCAAGTGTGCAGCTTTCTATGACCCTGGCCTCTGATCCCTGGAGGAGGAGGAGGGGATAATTTTCCCCTGTTAGTTTAAGTATTCAGGTTCCCAGGGGAATGCCTTTTCTGTTACCAGCAGAGAAGTGGTAGAAGATACTGGAAACGATTTACTCAGCACAGCACTGAGTAAATGCAGTAAATATATCCAGCTGTAAAGGCAAAACTATGTGAGTCTTTGGAAATATATCAATCTCTATCAAACAGCAAAACTCAGTAAAGGAGTTTTTGCCAAAAGTGACATTACAGTTAGTTTCTGGAAGGTAATTAACTAAAGGTTATTTTGACTTGAGGCTTGGAGGTGGATGTATGAGGTGAACAATACACAAAAATAAATTATAAAAGCAAATTTGATTTAATTTCTCCTTAATTAATCTTTCATCAGAACTGTGTCCATCATTTTTCATTCAAGTTTGTCCTGGGTCACCTTCAGTGCTTCCAAAGCATAGCAGACATTCAGTAGACAAGTTGGTTACATACAAAAGTTGAGAGTCGACCAAAGGGTCAAGCAGAACGCTGAGGGGTCGTTGGCATGGCCTGTGATTGATTCATTGGCCAGTACACATATTAAATGATAAATGCTCCTGTCAGTTCAAATCTTAGATGATAGATGCCTTAGGCTTCTGGATCTTAAACCGACTATGACTATTGTATTGTAAAATTATTCCGTTTTTTTTTTCAGCCCTGTAGTTTTAAACATGACAAAATAGCTAAACCCTTCAATCCCTCACATTGCAACACACAACATGACTCTCTCACTATTCCTCTTGCGTTTATAGCTCAGGAAGAGGATTTTCGGCACTACTGTGCATCATTGTTTGCTGTCCCTGTCAGCAGAGGTAGGACTGAGGCTCAAATTACTGCACCTGAACCGTGCCTTGTCATCGAAGTACTGGATGAGGTGAGAATGACTAAAGCATTTTATTTTAACAGAAATGTTTTACCTACATGAACGTGCACAGTGAATCTAGACAGGGCGTAGACACAAATGTACACCTCACAAACAACAGTATATTCTTTGTTTCCATCTCATTCATGTGTTACAGCTCTGATCTCTTTTCTTTTCTACAGACAGATAGAGACATAAATGGAGTCTTTGTTGCTGAACACAGGACAAACAACAACGGAGAGTAAGCCTCAATTTAAAAAAAAAAAAGAAGATGTATCTACTGTGACCTCACCAGATACCTAACACACTGACACTAGCCTGTGTAAAAAAGCAAGCACAAGTTTAAATGGCTACATCTGTCTTATCTGTCTCAGAAGACAGAACAAGGTTTTTTTTATCCACATATGAGGGAATTCTAGTGAACATTTTTGAAAGTTGTTGATTTATTAAACAAGGTTGACACTATCTACATTTATTATCAATCAAATCATGTTCAACAAGCTTTCAGCATGCAGTCAAGAGAATCTACCACAGTGATAATCTGTGCCTCTGAGAAATAGGTGTGTTTGAACTGTATATAAACAGTGTGAGTTCAAGGTGTGCTTGTCCTATACCAAAAGAATAACTGAAGAGGGTCTTCGATGTATTGCTCACCCAGCGCATGTGGTGCAATGATATGTCAGTGTTATACTGTATACATTGGCGTGTGTTATAAAGGTTAAAAAAAATGATTTCACAGTAGATTTCTATGGGGAGGGAAGCTTGTAGTTGAAATCATGTTGCGTATTGCCGAACAATTATTCTAGAAGTAGAGGAGTCATTTATGAATATTTGCAAGCAGGAGGTAAACAATGATGATGAGATGAACAGCTTGAACTTGACTGAATCTTTTACAAGATTGCTAATACTTTGAAGTATAGTAATGATAAGGTAAAAGTTATGTATAGCCATTAACATGTGGATATTGGCTCATTCATTTAGTCCTGTCTTCCCCCACACAGGGTACCCTTGTTCCAGCAGGTCTCCAGCAACGTAAGAACACTGGGGCCCCAAACCATTGGTGGGTCCTTAAGAGTCAACCGCTCTTCTCGCAGTCCAACCCAACCTTTCAGACAGTCTAGAGCACCGGCACAGCCTAAAACAGCTCAGAAGCTCCATTTGTCTAAGCCTCAGACTTCACAAGCGGAGCACTCAATGAAACGTAAGCTGAGTGTATTTTATAAAGATGAGTTATTTTATAAAGAATGCATTCTGCAGAGTTTTCTGTTCAAGGGGCTGATACAATAAATTAACATTTTAAAGTTGCACTAGTACACACATAGACTGAAAAAAACAGATTCTTGCACAAATAACATGTTTTGGCTTTAATTCAGTGAGTTTCAATACAACATCCAAGTGATGGGATCTCCACTTTAGAGAAAGGTTATTTTGTATAGTTTTACAGTACTTAAAATTCTGGGGAATGGGAAATGACCTGAAGTTTGAGTAAACTATTATTCACAGACACTTTCTATTAATATCTTACTTAAGTCATTCAGAACAAGTGTCCAACAAAAGACTTGCAAAATAAATTAATGTTTTTTTTTAATACAATAGGAGCAAGTCAAATCCCAATAAAACATTAAATTATCTATTGAAATTCAATTTTCTTGGTGTATCTTCCTCAATCTGACATGTGGCAAAGCGACCTCACAGTCATATCAAAATTCATTGCACAACATTTATCAGGAGGAGGGAGGAAGTGACAGTGTGGTGTTGCACTGCAGATGTAGCAAAACTCAAAATGATGTGACCTGTGCAGGTTTAAAAACATATAAAAATAGATGGCTGAAAGAGATACGGTATGAGGCTGCAATGTCAATAGAAAATTCACAGCCTAAAAATGAACTTTAAAGAAGCCAAAGATTAAAATCAAAGAATTGGTTCGGGCTGTATAACATACACATTTTAGCTAAACTGCATTTTATGAAATAAGCTCTAAGAACTGCACTTACAGTGCAGTGTAGCCTTAGTCCAGGACAAAGCTAATAATCCCTATACTTGTGAAAAACCCCTGTTAATATATGTGTGTTTTTTTCTCTACATGAAAAAAATTATGTCACCACATGACTGCAAAAGCAACTAATATCTTTGATATTATGTCTGTTATCTTATACACAGCATCACCCTCTAAAGGCATGCCATCAGCATCCCCCACTGCTGAGACTCAAAGGACTTCAAAGACATCAATCAAGACATCGATCTCAAAGTCACAAAAGTCCAATTTTTCCCTAACTGTCCACAAATCAAAAGCTGACCATGGGTCACCACAACTTTCCCAAGTTGAGATCCTTAAATTCTTGTCCCCTCTCTCATTTCCAACTAATGTGTCTCCATTGACTAGATCATCAACCCCAAAAGAGAATCCCACCCTTTCTCCATCCATATCCTTCTCTCTAAGGTCTACGTTCACAGTCTCACCATCAAGCTCTACTGAGTCAACCTTATTGCCCAGAGTTTACCATTCAACCCCATTACAAAAAGGCTCAGACTCATCTCTGTTGCCAGAACAATTCCAATCTTCCAAGTTATTCCCAGAACCAATCTCATCACCAAAGCTTTTGCAATCACCACCAAGCAATCTGGAGTCCCCAATGCAATCCCAAGATTCCTTGTGTGACCCAGAGTGTCTCCTATCAGTTAATCAACTCGAGCTGCCTCAGTCTTCCAGCCCAAGCCCACAAACAAAAAGCCTGGAACCCAGCCTGTCACAAACAAACCCTGTGCCATTCAGGGCACCTGTAAAAAACCCATCAAGTTTTTCTCTATTTAACAAGTCCCCTCCAGATGCATATTCTAGCTACAAGTCAACCCCAACATACGGGAATGCACCGGTTTTTATATCCTCTACCTCCATCTCTTGTGACCATGAATTAGCTCTGTCCCATCAGGATACGGATGCATGCATGCCATCACTTTCACCACATCCCTTAGATGTCACCCAGAATCCTCTTTTAGCTGTGAAAATGGTGGAGGAAGAGGAGCTATCAGTAGGTAAGTAAATTGTAATAATGAGCTTTGTGTGTGTGTGCACTGATGGTGTTGAATGTGTGACAAGAACACCAACTGTTCTTGCATGCAATCTGGTTTTAGCTCTGTTATGATTGTATCACCACATTTAAGCCTCTTGACTGTATGATGCACCACTATGTGATGGTGATGTTGTTTGGACTTCACAGATCTGAAAATGTGTATCTAATTGGGGGCAGTGACTACTGGAACATCAAATGCCACACCCCCTCCCATCACAAAGCTCCTCACGATTTACATAATAACAACACATGCAATCAGAAATCAGTCCTCCCACATTCATATCCATGCCAGTGATACAGTTCTTTGCTCAGTTGGTCCCTCTTGAGATTCTGTTCTCTCCATGAAAGATTCCTCATTATTCAAGAAGCATTTGCCAATTTACACCTCATATAATTAACAACTCTAACTAAGATCATGTGATTTGGAAATAACATTTCCACCTCTACTTAGCATTTTATAAAAATTCCTCATGTCATAGATCTTTGAAATTTAGTTCTGGTATAATTTCACCCACTAGTGAATGTGACAGTCTATAAAGAGGCATACATTAGTTTACAAGTAGCCAGTTAAAAGGGTTTAGACACAGTTTTAAGCAAGCAATGGTTATAAGCAATTTCCCCTCTGTATATGCCCTTAAACATACTTACTTTCCACTGCATTACTACTATTCATACATACCGTATGTTTCCATCATTGTGGTAGAATCTCACATAGTGATATAATTTAGCATTTCAGACAGTATGATTTGGTGAGACTTTCAGTGACCAAACAATAATTTCTGGGGGCCAATATTTGGTTTAAAAGACAGTGGAAAAAAGGAAAGAAACATATTCATGTTTATGGACGGGGAATCACACGTCTTTGCAGTAAAGGGATTCCTGATAGAAAACGTTGTCATGCTTCATTTTGCCTGAACACCATTCTCAATGGCCAGGCAGTTTATATGAGTAAAATGCTTGTGGATCTCAGCAGTAATGGCTTTCTTTTATTCCACTTGGCTGTCAATGCCAATTTAGATCCGACCATGAAAAGTGTTCTTTGTTTTTTTTTTATATCGATTAGAGTTTTAAGTAAATACCTGACATAATGCTACAAAAGACAGGGGGGTAATTAGGCTGTAAAGGATGGCGCGAATTCCCTTAATATACAGTACACACACACACACACACACACACACACACACACACACACACACACACACACTTAACCATGTATTTACACAAGAGTACTTCACATACACACCTCAGAGCAATTTGTGTGCAATGTTTTTGCTGACTATGTTTGTATGGGTCTGGGTGTGCATGCATTTCAACTTTTGGAATATGTGTGTATAGGATATGGTTTGCTGACGGCACTTTTTTTTTTCGATCAAAAAGATCAGGGAATCTATTAATGTATCTTTAGAATTAAAAATTGTGCTAAAAACTGGGTTTTCATATAAAGTGCGATGACAGTTCAAAGTGGCCTCTTCCTTCCAAGCTTTCCCTCCTCTTACTTTTGCTTCCCTCAGTCCCACTTCCTGACTTCACACCTCTACCTCTCTCCTTCTATTCAACCATCATCACTGTGCTTTCCCTCATCCCTCACTTCCTTTCCTTCCTACAGCTCTTTGACCAGTCTGATACTGAATGCCTGCTTTTTCAGCTTATCAAAGCTTGATGCGTGTGGCAACGTCAAAGACACTTACATCACATTTTCGATGTTTCCTTGGATGTTCAAGATGAAAATGTTGCTTCGCTGGTTCAAAGCATGATAAATCAAGGACAGTCAATGTGCTCCTACAATTCACCTTCAAAGCTGAGACAACATTGTCTGAGCCACTGAAATACAATATTTTTTTAGATTAAAGCTCAATATGTTGAAAAAATATCTGTTTTACATCTTGAATCATAATTCAAAGTACATTTCTTTATCCTCTAAAAATATGTCTGTATTTTTCATGAAGACAGTGGAGATGAAATGTCCAGCGATAGCCTAGGTCTGGCTCCACATGAGGAAGACTCTTCAGATGAAGAAGCACAGATGCATGGATGTTTAACAAGAGGGAAATCCAGAGACGAGGAGCAAGGGAATTCTGCCATATCTCATCTAGGAGATTCCTTTGTTCCTACAGATGCAGAAAGAGAAAAATATTTGTGGACTGATGAGCCAGAACAGCTGTCAGAACCATCCATGGTAACATGTTTTCATATTCCCACATACTCTCTGCTTCTTTGAGGGGGAACATTGAGTTAGAGGGATGTAATACCGCTATTTTCTGGGGAGCACCGATGTTAGTGCAGGATATCATACATTCACAGGGTTCAATTGTAAGTATGTTTTTAAGTGGTTCTCAACCTGACAGAAAGCCAGCAATACAAAAGATTTCAGTGCAAACCAGTGTAGTAAACCTTAGCCTGTGATTTCCAGTAGTACAACACCAACTCAAGCCTTGTGTAGCAAGTGTACCTAGTTTTTGAAGAGGTATAATCACTAATACAACAGCACTTTGTAGTTTTTATTGCATGTCTTCTCGATGAGGATATTTGCACATCCACATGTCTCAGGTGCAGGTGCGTTGCAAAAACATCACTATCATCTTGTAAAGAAGAATATCCTACATACTTCTCTTGCTCAGCATCACAATTTATTAATCATCCTAATGTTTTGGTCTCTCTCAACCTTCGCCAGACAGAAACTCTATTTTAGAGTAATAAATTGGGATGATGAGCAAAAGCAGTGTGTGGGATATTCTTTACAAGACCATAGTTTTTAATGAATAAAAATTGAGTGTCTTGTATAATTATATAAAGACTGCAGCTAGATCCTTGGCTTGTTAAATTACAATTGACATTATAACAGTAGTAAAAAACATTTGATAGCCAATAAATGAATCAAAGAATTAACAAATAGGCAATAATAGTTATATACCAAAATATTAAAGCTTGACATTCTCCTTGAAATATCTCAAGGTCCCGTAAGAAAAGGAATAAACAGACAAGTTCTGAAATTTTTAAAGAACCACATCATTACAATAGACATAATCACTGCATAGAATGAGAAGACTTCAGTGTTATACAGTTAGAGTTTCTTATTGTAGCTAACCTGATCTATTAGATAACATTTGTATCACACTAATTACTTTACATTATTCATCTATAGCTCAGAGACACCTAAGGCTGTGGTGTTAAAGGTGCACACCATTGAGGGAAGAAAGGAGAAACTGAGTGGATTAAAAAGACACTGCTTGAACGGTCCCAAATGACCTATCAGCCATTTAATGCTATGAATACTTTATACTGTGACAGAGGAATGAAAAAATAAGGGGGGGGTAGAGCTTTATTAAAAAGCTGGAGCAAAATGAGGTTCATGATTGTGAAGATGGTGGTTATCTGTGGCCTCTGGACCTAAATCAAACTGCTCCTAAAATGATTAGATAGTCATTTTTTCCAGCTCTTGGACTCTCTCTTGTCCTCCATGTATTTCTTATAATTTCTCTCTCTTTCTTTCCTTTCAGCCATCTTTTTCCGTCTTATTTTCTGTCCTCCTTTTTGTTTTACCTTTACCCTATAGTTCAGGCAGCTAGTCAACTGCTGCATCCTTTTGTTATGTAGAGACACTGGTCTGCACGAACTCCAATTTTTTCCTGCTCCACAGTATCATTGTGTTCCGTCTCTTGCCATTTCATTGTTATGCCTCTCTTCTTTCTTTCGCCCTGTCTTCCTCTTGTCATTCTCCATCCTTGCTCCTTCCTCACTCTTAACAACAGTATTCCCACATGCCTTCCCTCCTATTTTCTCCCAGCCCATCTGCAGTGTGTCTTGCGATGCTATGGCTAGCATGCTAATGCCTCAGATCTAATCTTAACTAAACAGGGCTTCCTCATTTTACCCCCGTCTCACAGGAAGACGCTTGCGTGGGAAGAACAGCTAGCTCACCATGCCGTTGTGAGATGCTCTCATCAGCTCCAGGGGTTAATTAAAAATCAATTCATCAAGTGGAAACAAAGGAAACAGGGACAGAAGGGAATAATCTCCAGTGAAAGACAGTGGCTTATTAATATGCATTTACACAGTTGAAAATGAAAAAAATACAAGTTTTAACACACTTACCTGTCTTAATAGAAGTTAAATTGATATTGAATTTCATTTTGTCCTTTGAACTGATTTCGTTAGGACAGAAATTAAACTCAAGCTGTGAGACCAAAGTATTAATTCCTTATTCTCCTGTACTCTCTTCGCTCTATTTCCATGTCCCTGCCCTCTCTTACCCCCGAATACACCCTCAATCCCATCCCCTCCTCAACCCCCTCCATAATTTATATCTTCTTCTTCTCCCTTCTCTCTTCCTCACATGATCTGTCTTTCTGCTTCACTCCTTCCACTTATTCCCTTTTATACCACTTAATCCCTTCTTCCTTCCACCCCTCATCTCCTGTGTCCCTCCATCTGTTTCCATTTCCCCTTAGGTGATGCACAACCAGAGTGCTGGGTTTGGATCAGAGCAATTCTGTGATCTGGATGGGTTTTCCCCTTTGGGTTTGGATTTGAATTCTGGTCACTCTGACACAACAGAACACACACACTGTGACCCACTGCACACATGCCAAACTTCACTGAGTGACTCAGACCCAACAGGTAGGTCAAAGTGTTTTTATGTGTACATGTATGAATTTTTATGATCCTATTATTGAGTTTTTTTTTTTTCTTTAAAATGGCTCATGGTTTTCCTATAAACTACATCAGAAAGTGCCATTGCTGTTTTTGTCCTTCAAGAGATTAGATTGTGAAGATTACCTCTGTGTCCAACTTCTGCCTGGAGATACTTTCCAATTTGCGAGTGTTATTCATATCACAAAGGCCTCATAATAGGATTTTGAACAAATATGTAAAAACATAGAGCTTACAAGAAAGATGAAAATGAGTTTTAAACCCAGAGGAACATTGGCTGCGTGGTGGAAAACGAGAGATGGGGGACAACACCGATAATTTACTACCGGTGGGTCTAGGGGGAGCTTTCTCGCTATTCCTTTTTCTATTGTGTGTGTGTACATGTATATATGTGTATGTCTTTGCATATATGTCTAAGCCTGTGTGCTTTTTTCATCTAAATATTTGAACTTATATTGAGTGCCTCCATTTTCTTAAACTTTAGGTGAACACAGACACACACTCAGACCTAAACAGACCCCATCCAAAACCTTGTGAATATCCATGTTTCATCAAGAAGACACACACTTACAACACAGCCTGTTGTTTCTTTTCCAGCTTAAAAATGAAGATAGCAATGCCCGCGTCCTTCACCTGGCGCACAAAGTTACTTTGACTTTACCTTTGAGACAAATGTTGAAGGCATATATTGTCAGTGCAATGTCATATTTCTTTTACAGCAACATATTGTAGGGAAAATGCAGGAAAAATAATTTACAATATGCACTGAGCCCAGTGCAGTGCAACTTTGTGGGGAGTTTTGCTGTTATTTATCTATCACTACCCCTTGCCCACGAAAAACTGCAAAGACATTTAATTCCAAGCTTTTTTTCTCCCCCCTCCTCTTTTTTTCATTGCCAAGTTTCACCTTGAACTACACAGAGTGTTGTAACAAGATGGTTTTTAAATCTTCTGATATTAACTGTCTGGTAAACCAAGATGTAGCCATAGCGAGGAAAGTGCCCCAGGTATATGATATTTTTACAGCATGGGCATTCAGAAATATATTTTAACACTAGTGATTTGTAAATTGGCCATGTCTGTGAGGTGCTCAGACTGTTCAACAAGTCCAGCCTGCACCTCCGACTTGCATCCGAGTTAAAGTAATAATATCTGGATCGAATCAGAAGCAATAATTTATCCAGCTTCATGCTCATTACACCTTGTACTCTAGTCCAAGGATTTCCGATTATATGTGTTTCAAACAAAGGTTACTCTTTAGATTCTGCAAGGATTTCTAATTCATACTTTGTGTGCTTAAGTAAATTGCTTTTGCCCAAAATGATCCTATCAACCTTTGCCTTCATCAGGTCTTAAAGCCCAGCTTTCCTCCGTTTCATTGTCAAGCCTGTGTTAAATGAATGAGCTTGACAGTGAGAGACTCCCACAAGGGCACCACTACTGTCCTCGCACCATGCAGCCAGCCGCTTGTCAAACCCCGCACTGTCTCTGCCACCATCGTTAAAGCCCCAAAGTTAATGAGAGAGAAAGGTTAGAGAGGAGGGATATCACCTTGACAACACTCCACATTCATTTATGTCCCTCCATTCCTCCATCTGTCTACTCTATTTTCCTCTTTTTTTTCCAGGCAGGGCTGAGGTCCAACAGGTTTTATATGTCTGCTGCTCTACCTTTCCACCTCTCTCTCCTTTTTGCACTTACTCCCTGTCACCTGGTCAGTCAGAAAATGAGGTTGTTAGTGTGCAGTTTCTGTCTCGTGTGCATTCAGTCAAAGAGGAAGACAGAGAGAGAGAGAAAGACAGAAGACAGATAGACAGACAAACCTCCATAGAGAGTGAGATGGAGATACTGGCAGCTGTATGTAGACACAAGCAGTAAGATGAAAAGCAAATGAATGAGGAAACAGACAGATAGACAGGTAGATGAATAGACAGCCACCATGGAAGATAAAAGGCAAGATGAACAAAAGACAGACCCACAGACTGACAGAATTCCAGTGGTATCTTTGTGTGCATTTTTAAATAATTGTTGTTTCCCAAAACAGCTTCAACTTGCTCGGTTTTCTTTTTGTGAGTTCAGAAGCTGCCTGTCTGACTCCTCTCTCCCTTTCCTCCTTTCATTTGCGACTGATTTAGACTAGTTAGTAGATTCTCCATCCATTCAATATTATTAATTGATTGGCTAACCCCTGGAGAGAAAGAAGAAAGCAGCAGTAATTGCATTGCAGCTGCCAGGATTGGCTGGACAGGCTTGTTTAGCATATTGGTTTGGTACAGATACTGCTCCTGGATGGACAAATGGATTAGTGTATCGAATATAATTGACTGCATTCCCTTAAATTAATTTATATATTTATTAAATAAGCTAACAGATTCTGTGTAAATGGGAAACCTTTTTCTGATTGTTCCTATATGGAATGGATGTGCAGTGATTTTCAAAAACCTCTATGTATAGGATTTGAAAATCCAACTCCTAACCGTAGACTGACTGACTGCAGTGCACTATGTTAGGGTGAAATCCTTAAATGATTACGACCATTTCTAACCATAACCTAGTTTTACTTTTTTTTAAATTGATAAACAACCATGAAAATGAATAATCATATTCTATAATTCACATAGAAACTTGATATTATGTGTAGCACCGATGCACTGTCGTAGCCAAAAAGTGTTGGATCTATACAATATCACACACTGTTGGAGTTAGATTGCAAAGCGAATGCATTGCTGTTTCTATTTGCTAGCTATATGTCCAACTGACAGCAGCACAACGTTGCATGATCTGTATCTTGGGATTTCATTTATCTTTAATACAGATATTCCAAATGGTTTTTAGGCCATGAAAACAGCAATAAAACAATATGAAAGTAGCTAGAGTGATGGGAGACTTTTAAAACAGGGCCAGCAACTAGAAGAGACGTTGATGGGATATAAAACAGCACTCTAAAAATATTGATATGCTAATGTATACAATATTTATAAATTTTATGTTTCTAGGCATTTATATATGGCTGTTCTTTGGTGTGACCTCTCTCTTTCTTTATGTCTCAATCCTTTAGGGTCAGAGTCTCGTGGACCAAGCAGCAGCCTCAGTACCAATACTGAGAAACACCTGGTTTTCAGTGTGATGCAGGACAACCACATGCAGTCAACTGGAATTCAAATTTGCTCAACCACACCCACCAGGAGAGGAAAAACATCAGCAAATGAACTAGGAACATCTGGTAAGTGCATGTGTGTGTGTATGTGTGTGTGCTTGCATGCACGCTTGTGTGTGTTTGTGTCTGTGTGAACACTGTGCTCTGCCTCCTACTTATTTACTCTCATACACACAGAACTCCATTTCATACACAATTAATACACCTCATGTCTGCATATACTTTCTTGGCACAGAGTATGCAGGTTTCCTAAAGAGATTATACTGTATCGCTCTAAAACACAAACAGGAACACACGTCATAAACGCACATACTTAATGCGGGATTGGGAGTCGGTCCAGGAATATGTCCTCTCATCACTTCCCTCACTCCCAGAAACACTGCAGTAATCTGCTTATGCTGATACACACAGTTTGCATTTACACACAAAAACACAGACACCTGAGAGACAAGACAATGATCAGTTTAATTCAGTGATACAGTATATCTAATACGCCCCCACTGCTAATCAGTTCCCTTCCTCTTTCCGTCATTTATTTTACTGTAAACAACTGTGTTTGAATGCAGCCATTTAATTTTCCCACTCCTTTTTTGTAGTCAGGCCCTTTAGCCCTGCTGTTTTCTCCATGAATCTTACCCATTCTTTCTTGTCACATCCTCAAACTTTTACCCTTTTCTGGAATTCTTCATCATATCATTATCACTTGACATAAAGTGTAGTTGATAGTTACTTACACTGAAGTCAAATACTGTGAAAGCAGCTCCACACTTGTAAAACCACTCAAGAGCTGAAAACCTTTTCAACATATTTAATTATAGTATCAGAAGGACACTTGAGTGCTCAACACATTTTCAGTGTCTCCAATTCCACAAGGGAACCTAAGCACAGACGTTTCGGCAAGGTGTGGGCCTCATTGTGCCATCTCGTCACTGTGCCGCTCCAGTGTGCTGTCTGACGGCACGCTGAAGAAGGCTGCTCACCAAGACATCTGTGCTTTGGCTCCCTGGTGCCATTAATGAATGTCTTGAAATAGCTATTTGCTCCTGAGCATCTTTGTGAGTGGGAAACTCCTTTGCAACAAACTTTTTTTTTTACTTAATTTTGATATGACAGTCAAAATCACATGTGTTGCATAGACCTGAGATATAACTGACATTATAATTTATCATAACAAAGATGCATATGTTACTGATGTTACTGAATTAATATGACTTAAGGCTATAAGTACGTTGCATATACAGTGAATGCAAATCAGGAAAGATTAAAATCTGACCTTCCTAAGGAACTCTTGAGGGCATTTTGGAGAGATCAGATTTTAATCGTTATCTCATTTTGCACTGAATACGTTTTAAATCTGGTAAAGAAGTTAATCAGTGGCTGAAATCTGGATATATGTCATATCTGCTTCGAAATGGAAGTAAATTGAGTCTGTGTATGTGTGAGTTCATGTGTTAACAGCACTGTACTGCATGTATCATTTCCTCATGCTGCTTAGTTTGACAGTGCAGCTGGTTGTGAAGCACTAAGTGGAGGTTCTGTGTCAGTTGAAAGACAGAGCCAGGCACCGATAGAGGGAGGGGTGGGGGAGAGGTAAGGAGACAATGGAAGATTGAAAGAATGAAAGACTTAACACTGGAGCTGAAACTGGTTAGACAGCACGCAGCATGAGGAATCAGTGTGCCGCACACGCACACATACACACCCACACCCACACCCACACCCACACCATCATAGCTTCTCAATGGGGGCCTCGATGTAATTTACAGTGAGCAGGTGGGGATGGATGTTCAATCTGATTCAATTTGATGTGGCTCACAGTAGAGTGGGATGAGACACCACCCATTCCACTAACTGTTGTGATCGTTTCTGTCTCTCACCTTCTTTCCCTGAATCCTGAGTTGAATAACCCCCCCCCCCCCCCCCCCCCCCCCCCCTTACTTTCTCCTGTCTACATCTCCTCTTCTCTGTTTCTTGCACTCACACTTTCTGTAGCTGTTTTCATATGATACACTTCACTGTATGTCCTCAAACTTTACTTATTTAATTTTTACTCAGGGTCAAACTGGTCTGGCACATCCACACCAACTCTGTCTCACCCTCCAAGGATAACCCCAGCTGTATTTACCTCCCTCTCTCATTCCCCATCTCCTCCTCCCTTCTCTTCTCGCCTGTCACATCCTGCACTGGGCTCAGAATTGGGTCCAGCATTTCGTCCGTTGTCCTGTGCAGCCCAAGAGATCATGGAGATCTGTAGTATGGATCAGTCAGGCTGTGAGGACCCCGACCTGGACACCGACACAACTGTACACACACTCCACGGTCTTGAGCAGGACCTCAGGCTGATGGCTAAGGGTACAGACGCACACAGGCAGTACATGTCATGTCACCTGTGGTCAACATATTACTTTGCATTTGATAATGATAACCAAATAAGGGTGTATTGATTTGAATCATAGTAGTGTTTGATGAAATTATGAGCTATTATGGTGATGGTGGTTTTAAAATAAGACCATAAACATCAGTCTCTTTTCATGTCTACCTCAGAAACAGGGATGCAGGCTTCAGTATTTGGTACAGGAAAATATGAAAGCCAAGATCAGCATGGGAATCAGCATTTAACACGGTGGGTAACATGCACACACACTAAACTCACTTCCACCTAATAATTGTAGTTGCTCACTGCATACAATATAAATGACCTTATCCTCAAGGGAAAACTCAGGTCCAAATGTTATTGTTAGTGTACCTGGAAATGTTAATATATGAAATTGTGCCCATTTAGGACACTAGAACTTAGGAGTACTAGGTGCAGCTTAGGCAGCTGTAACAATTTCCATCCCAATTTGATATCCTCAAAGGCAAAGGCACTTTTTTCCCTGTAGGAATCTGAGTGTAGCCTTGTGACTTCCTGTTTTCATACTCTTTTCTGTGTCTTTTGACCATGATAGGCATGTAATCCATTGGTTTCTTGCCCCATACACTTCCCTACACTCCTCTACCATTCAATGATCACGATGGGGGGTAATCCCTCTTTTTTTGTACTCCGTCAATCCCTCTCTCTGTTGGATATGTGGAGTGTGTAATGGATCGTTAGCCAGCAGAACGACTTTAGCTTTGACACCATGTTGGGTATCGCGCCTTAATGTGCTGCTTAATGTTTGTATGTGTGTGAAACAGTGAGAGAGAGTGTGTCAATGTATTTTTCTCATATATCAGAAACTGAGTGTGCATGTCTGTGCGTTGATGTTTTGTGTGTGTGCGTGTAGCTGGCATAATCTGCGCTAGAGGCCTTGTGCTCAGCAGAGCACTGTGAATATCACATTGAGACGTGTAACAACCAGATTAACACATACTACACAGAGGGCTCCCAAAACAGCTCCTTACATCCTTGAAACATACACACAGACACACATGCACACAGACAATACATACACACCCAGATGCACTTAATTGGACTAGTTTGGCATACCTGTGCAGGTACCTTCTTTTGTGTTTTGATCATCTTTGTCATTACTGTCACTTTTCCTTATGTCATGCAGTTTTCGGTGACTGTGACAATATTCAGTTTAAAGAATATTAAAAACATGGGGCTTTTGGGATAATAGGAACTTTGTGTACAATTAATTGTATTGCATTATTTTACAGAACTCATCAAAACAGAGAAATACAAAATTAGTTTTGAAATGGATCCACTATTCTGTACTATTGACCAAATGTTTTGCTGTCCCAGGTGAAGCCAAAAACAAGAGTCCAACTTTTATGGGCATTCAATATTTTTTCACTTTCCTTTCTAAATGCAGTTGGTAGAGTAAACACTGCTAGGGTTTAAATGAAAAAAACTGCTCCTTTAATATAGGTTCAATTTACCATCCTTATAGGACACTTCAGTTTTATCCTCCTCACAGCCACCAGGTCCTCACAGAGGCACAATAGTTATTTTTACAAGATAGCTTTTAGACTATGTTGAGTGGTGGCTGCATCATACACAATAACAATCTAATCAGAAAAACTGGAGTGGGTTTATAATTCACTCCTGAATAGAACCTATAAAATAGACATTTATTTTAGTGAATATCATAGCAATAGGACATTTAAAGACTTTAAAGTATACCCAGACAACACACAAGTGAATGCTGTAGGTGTACATCCATTGATGTGTGTGTCTACTATGACCTACCCTTATGTTTACCTCATATCCAGGCGACTATTCATCATTTATCATCTTCGGTTGGACTCAACTGCTTCCAGCTGCCTGGATATGCTTTAGCGTTGCCTCAGTTTATTGGCTGTCTTTGATCTAACCTTGAGTCAGTGCATAGTTGCACAGCAGTATCACATTGATATTTGGAAAGTGGAACTGATTTTCTCATGTAGAGTTTACACAGCACAGGATTTACAATGACCTAACAAGACGCTTTAAATAGGTTATAAAAGTTAGACATCTGAGATTGACCATCATTAACTGAGAGACTGAGATATATTTACACCTTAGTCTGTGTTTACTGGATTGATATTGTAATATTCAGAATTTAATTTAAATGTATGTATGTACAGTATATATTGACATGTAGCATTGGACTCATGCCTCAGCAGAACTGTATTTAAAAGCTACATTTTAAATATGTTTGAAAACACGAAAAACGTGCACTGTAATTGGTCCTTCATGACTATTTTGGCTGACTTCCTGTAAAATCTGAATGTCAGCTTCTACTCTCTTGTTAGCACTTACACTCAGGGCAAGGAGTTCACATATTACAGCACAATTAGAAGCATGATGGGGGTGTGTTAGCAAGTACAAAATCTGCATGAACTTGACATCTTATTTATAAGCTAGCTGTAGCTTATGATACAAATATTCTGCGAGTGAAGTTGACCTCAGAAGGCACAGGTCAGTTGTGGACTTAAGCTCAGAAAAGAAAAGCAAGCAAAAATGCAATGGTGCTTCAGAATAGATAGTGATTATTGAAGTAATGAGATACGAACATTTTTAACAAACAAGAAAAGGTTTTATAATAAAAACCTTTGTAAAATCCAAAGTCAATTTGGCCTTGTTGTAGTTGCAAGATGCAAAGTGGAAGAGACTTCTCCTAAATGCCTCAATAAAAAAGTATACAGGTGCCATCGTTGCAGTTAATTGTATCTCCTCTATGTGAGTTTTAAAAAAAACACAGTCAGGGCCTTCTTATTTACAGCATTTCTTTTTTCGACTTCCTGTTCTTTAGGGCAGTGAAGTTTCACCCAAAAATCAAAGTATCTAACAACTTGGAATTGTAAATGAATCCAGTGTTGGATTCAGATTTGATAAAATGCTGTCAATCCCCAACCCTGGTGATGATCAACGCAGTTGACACACCAACTGCACTTTCAGCAGGTCGTTTGTCTGATACATGTCACAAATGCTCCTGGAGTAAAATCAATGATGTCTGCATATGAAAGTAGTTAGAAAAAATGGTTTAGTACATTTGTCCTTTAATCATAGGCTGTTATTCGAGTGCTGTGTAGGTCTGGAGGATGTTCTGTCTTTGATTGGTAGCTTTGTGTCTTACAGGGACAGAGTCAGTGAGGAACAAAAGGAAGAGGAGGAGGCCGCACAGAGAGACCGGCAGAGTGTCCTCTTACTATCCTGAGATATTTACACACACACACACACACACACACACACACACACACACACACACACACACACACAGGTATCACTCCACACAAATATACATATTTATGAGAGGGTAAAGCAAGCAAAAAGACACAATGGATGTAATTTTAATTGTGTTCACGTGGTGTAAAGGCTGGTACAGATGCCCTTTAACCTCAAACTAAATCTCCATGGAACTCTTGTTGTGCAAAAAGATGAAAATGTAATGCTTTGAAAAACATCGCTGAAAACTGATTAAACGCTTCTTTTGATTTGAGTTATGATTTGTCTCTCTTTTTGTATGTGTCCATGTTTTCTGTGCACTATATTTACATTACTCTCTTGTATATGGAAAGCAGCTGGGAGATACATGCGGATGGATTAGCTGCAGGTACAAAACAAACCATGAGTCAGGCAAAGGATGAGGACAGGAGGGGAGGTGATGGGAAGACAAATGGGGACTTTGGTTTAATTCTCACCAGGAGTCTTCTTAGATCCCTTTGACTGTTTGTTTCTAGGTGTGTGTGCATTTGTGTATGTGTGTGCTAAGGGACAGCCGTTGAGGGACAGTTGGCTGCCGTGCCAATTTTACCTACTGGGGTTAGGGAGAACATTTTTCTCTGTTGTCATCAGTTTGTTTCTTAATAAGGTTATGGTGGCACTGGATCAGGTCAGAATGTCTATACATGCGCACGCACGCACGCACACACACACACACACACACACACACACTCACTAAGGAGGCTCCTGCAGGTGATAAATTATGTTTGTAAGGGAGGGAATAAGGAACCGTGCCAATGGCTGCTGCTGCTGCCATCTCTCCGTATGTGTGTGCAGGAGTTGGGGAAGATAAACACCAGGCACTGGAACTGGTTTGTTGTCTCTGTGGTGAATGTGTACATGGCCTATTGGTGTGTGTGAGAACGTGTATTTGTGTTTTTCCTCAGTTCTGCTGTTTTGCATTACTCCCCGCAGCCAGTCCTAATCTATCATAGCTGCCACTGTCCTCAGCTGAGTTAACAACCCACCATCCGCTACTTTATCTCCAGCTGATGTGCGTGTGAGGATCAAACAAGGACAAACAGGTAGACACGAGAGAAAATCACACCTGGATTATGCACTCGAACAAACACACAAACTCTTAGAGGCGGAATGGATGTCAAAGATGCAAACTTTGTGATTGAATTTAAGATTAAGGTCAATTTGTGCCCTGCATGTGGTTGTGTGTGTGTGAATATAGCATGTGTGCATGTGGCCCTCCTCTTTACTTCAGTCACTTTTGGAGGGATATAAGGGTATTTTATTTGTCCCGACGTTAATCGCTAGGAGCGGACAGCGAAAGCCCTGTAATCCAACAGCAATCACCAAAAGACTGATTGATAGCATAGGGACAGAGAGTGAGAGAGACAGAGAGAGCAAGAGATAGACAAGGAGAGAGAGAGGTGAAAAGGTAGATCTTTGTTATTGTGTCCTTCACTTGAGTTTATCACTTACTGTTTAGTAGAGGAAAATAACAGAGACATAAATCTGATGGATATCGAACCGCTGGGCTGGGTTTAAACAACTCTGAGATCTGTGCACTCTCTCCCTCATTCTTTCTCCCTCTCTCTCGCTCTCTCACACACACACATGCATACGAACAGGGAAAGGGAACGGAAAAAGAGAGCTGACCTTTGTTAGATTTGGAGTTGCCCGTGATGTTGTTGATGCTGTCAGAAAGACAGTGAAACTGGAGGAGTTGACATTTAACTCCATTATATTAACTGACCCTTCTCTGGAACTGGAGTTCAGACTGGGTGTGTTGCAAAAAAGCAGACAGACAAATATGCTGCATTATGAAACTTTTTATGTTTAGTTAAACTTCTTTTTTTTAAAAGTGAATTTTGGTAGAAATCCTATACCACTTTCATTTTAAATCATAACACATACGTATATCACAGTGGACATTTATGGACTAATGCAGTTGCCTTTTTTCCACTCTCTGTCTCCCTGACAGTTGCCATATTAGTTATTTTAGTTCTTGTGGATTATGGCATTTTCTCTTTACAGCAAGCTGCACGGTGGAAACATTTTGTTCTGCTCCTGGCGCCATGTCCACTTGTTTTCTGATGAAAACCCGTTCAATTTTCCTCACCCAGAATGCCCTGAAAGGACTCCCTCCTTTACAGAGCCTCACAAGTCACCTACTGCGAGCCGCAAGGGACAGCAGCTGCATCCATGTGTGACAGTTAGAGTCCACAAATAAACTGTGAAATGGGTAAAATAGAAGAAAGGGCACTCCTAATGTAGAAAGGGATTGTTTTGCCTACTTGTTATTCACTTATTAGCCGTTTTTATGAACTCTCAAGGGAATCTTCTGTCAGTATTTTACTGCAAACTTGTAGTCTTCTGTCATTTATTTGTTACCCTGTCACTGAGAAAATATGTATATTTACTATTAAATTGGTTTTTTTGACAAATCGACTCCATTGTGCCTGTATCATACCCACTGGTTTCAAGGTGGTGGCCTGTGGTTTCAGTTAAATATTGTAAAATGGCACGTCTGGAGCTTCAAGTCACTGTTGACTTCATTTTAAACAAGACCATGATCTTCCATAACCTTAACCAGGTGCTTTGATTTGCCTAAACATGTGAAATGTTAATCATGCTTTAGTTGCCACAAATAAATAGGCTACTGCAAGTAAGATGACTTAAATGTGTTGTCAGCCATTGTTCTGTAGTGTAGCATCTTTGCAATATTTTCATTGATAATGTTTGTATATTAATATTTTCTTATTATGTTGATTAAAAAATATATTCTTGGCATCATTTTAAGTCTTTATTTCAAAGGTCTTGATATTTGCAAATTAGTCGCAGAAAAATCTAAATATTTTATACAAAAAGGAAGCTGAGCCCCGGAAGTGGAACCAGAATCGAACTACACCTGACGAGTGGGCCACATGTCAGTGACAGACGCCTGTTGTTAGCAAGTTGTATGGAAGAAGAACAACCGCACCGCGGGAGACACGGATCGACGTGACACACGCAGGTGAGTTAACAAGCTGTTAAACGCGCTGCAGCTGTGCAGGTAAGCGCTGACTGGTTATCAATCTGCTGTTAGCGGTTTTTGCCATGTTTTATGTGTTTGCTGGTTCGATAGGCTGATGCGTGTTCATGTTTGTAAGTCAGACAAGAAGGAGACTTTAGCAGGAAAGCCAACATGTGTTGTTGTTCAGAGTCTGTGGCTCTTGTGCAGGAAGCTGCTGCCTGCCAGTGATATATGATGGAATTGATTGGCTGTGTGGAAACATCTTCTCCACCTACTTTGAGAGTAATCAATGCAAAAACAGGGGTTGCCCTCATGAAACCAACAAATATTAACTTGAATGTATTTTTTTCTCAGTGGAGATCACAGAGTATGTGATTTATCAAGCAGTGTGTGTTTTCTGTAGCACACTTTTAAAAAAAAAAAAAAGAAAAGAAAAAAAGCAATATGAATTCAGCTGTGGGAATGTCAATGAGGGTTATGGAATTCTCTGTATTTGAGCACTTAAGATAAGGAAAACATGTTGATGTTCTGATAATAAACACAGTCGAGAATATTGAGTCTTGCATCATAATATTAGGCTGCTATATCTAGTTATCTCCCACGTCTGGTATTCTGAGTATGTATATGTATGGATGCAGGGAACGCACTTGAGCTCAGCTCGTCTCTGCTGCTCAACCACTACGTGATTACCCTTGACCCTGACAACACATGGGGAGTGAGGCATACACCATCAGTCTCTTTATATTTTACCTAAACGCCTTTTTAAGTACGTCACCATTGTATGAATGACTGGCTTCTTTCCTTCTGTGGTTGAAAGGTTGGAGGCATGTTGGCTGTGGAGATACCATTTAATCATGTCCCATGTTGTCCAGCCTTGCTGCCTCATTACAGGAGAAGGCGAATACGTGTTGTCTGTCACTGTGAAATATAAAAAAGCCTCGTAGCTACTTAGTTTGTGCGGGCTGCTGTATAAATCTACCCTATTATTCCCAGGCTGGGAATAGATGGAGCAGCGACGTGTATCACAGGTGTGGGATGACTTTGCTGGCAAATAGTGGAAGATGATAATGGGAAATATTGTTTGTGCACGTAGGAGCACAACATATATGTGGGTGTAAAAATGCACCAAAAGCATGAGCTTAGAGTATGTGTAGATAGATGGTCTCAAGCCAAACAGTTTTATTGCCTCAGAGCCCAAAGGATTTCACATTTCTCTGACTTTAATCAACACAAATCCCTGTTTCGTGGACATACAGTATTATTATGTCTACCTGACCATGTCCCTGCGGGTTGCTCACATGTTGCAGCCTAGCCGCCTTTAACTCAGTCGTGGATCGGTATTACTTTAAAGGTCATAGCCCCATCGGTACCTAAATGACCCCATATGCTGGAGATGGAAGTACAGTATGCCCTGGACAGAAAGTTCAGACGGAGAAAGTTATAATGGAAGGGAGGAGAGGGGGAGATGAAGTGAGAAAATATAAAGAACAAAGAGGTTGAGGAGGTGGAGGATAGAAATTAAAGTAAGGTGAACGGAGGACATGAGAGAAATGGGGCGGCACTATAGGTAGACCGCTATCTACTTTGATAAAGAAGTGTATTTTCCACCACCACCCACCGCCTCCCTTTACAGGTCCACACTTCTCTCCATCCTTCTGTCCGTCTGTCACTTTTCTCCACCGCTTCCTCTTCTTACAATTATTCCATCACTCCCCCTGCCACCATTTATTCATAACTCTGCCTCTTTAGTCCTCCCCTCTGCTTTCTCCTTCACACCCATCTTCCCCTCTCTTAATTCCATCTCTTCTTTCCCCTCCTTCATTTTTCCTTTTCTTACATCTTCCTCCATTGCCGTCTTTTCATATTCCCACTTCACTCACTTTGTTCCTTTCTCCTTCTTAATCCTTCCATTCGTCCCCTCTCCCTCATGTTCGACGGCAGGTCCGGCGCCCTGGCTGAGCCACCGGGACTTACTGACAAATCGATACATCACTGTAATTGATTCTGTCGGGGCCTCAAAGTGTTTAATGAGAGCCCTCCTCCTCCTCCTCCCTCTCCTTCTTGCACGTGGGCTCTGGCGCAGTCCAGTTTAATAGTTAATGGAGCGAAGGCATCCATGTGCAGCAAAGTGCTGCAGGTGGCGGGTGAGGGAAGGGGCAGGTGAGGGGGTTTGGGGGAGGGAAAGCAAGTTTGGGGTGTTGAGGGTTTATCAGAGCAGTTCCCGAGGTGATGGGTCAGTCCAGCTGGTTAATTAGGACAAGTGAAGGCTAGATGTAAAATGCGTTGTCTTGGGAGAAGAGAACCATGTGCCAGGTAGGAAGTAAGTAAGTGTGTGTGTGTGTGTGTGTGTGTGTGTGTGTGTAGGTGTGTGCTCATCTGTTCCCTTAGTTGCTCTCAGCGTCTCTTTGACCACAGGATTTTGGTAACCTGTTGGTTGCAGCTTGATCAATTACAGCCTGTTCTGTTCTTTGACCCACTCCTGCAGTGGATAACCAGAGGCACACACAGATGGCAGGAATAACATTAAGAGTGAACCAGCAGAGTTGAGGTAGAAAGGATTGCATTAAAGAGAGAAGGAAGCTGATTTTCTTTTTTTTTTTTTTAAAGGGGGAAACATGAGGCAAAAATAAGAAAAAAAAAGAAACAAAAATCAGAGGCAGTCAAGATTAAAGGACAAATCTGTTTTTGAACCGAAAGAGCGCAAAACGCCAGAGAGCAAACGAGAGATAGAGGGTGATAGTGTGTTTGTGAGCCTGAGCTTGTTTATTGTGTGTGTGTGTGTGTGTGTGTGTGTGTGTGTGTGTGTGTGTGTGTGTGTGTGTGTGTGTTTTGTGTGTGTGTGTGTGTGTGTGTGTGTGTGTGTGTGTGTGTGTGTGTGTGTGTGTGTGTGTGTGTGTGTGTGGTGGGAATGGGGATGGGGATGGGGAATCTTATGGACAGTGAATCATTAATATCAGCAGCCTGTAAGACACTAATGAATAACATGGGAATATATCAGCTCATCGTTTGCTTCTCGCCTCTTACCTTCACTCTTACCACCTCTCCCTCTCTCGCTCTCTCTCTCTGCACTAGATTTGTCTCTTCCAGCTTTAATGAGAAACACCTGTTAGAGCTCTTCGTTAGTTATCCCTTGTTCAGGCCCCATTAGACTTCTAGTCCCTCTGCTCTGTATCCTCTGTACAGCGTGTGTGTGTTTGTGTAGACCTCAATTATAAAAAAAATATACACCACTTTAGCGGACGACATTTTTGCAGTTTCAGAATACAGAAGGTGATGTTTTGGTTTGTCATATTGTTAGTTAGAAATTTAAGTGGCTTTTTGTGAATGCAGAAGATGCACAGGGAACCTGCATTAAGCTTCATGTTTGCTGTGCTCTAAATTTTACCTTCATACATTGTTCATTTACATATGAAAAAGGAGATGGACACATTTATTAATGCAGACTGCTAATGTATGTGTGATAGTGGCTCTAGTGCATTACTTCGTAATGTGTGATTACTTTTTCCCAGTAACTAGTAATGTAAGGGATTACAATTTGAAATTCAGTAGTCACATTACAGTTATGAATCCCCGTAACGTTCCATTATTCGGATATTATCGGGGGATGGCTTGCTCACTGTCTTACTGTCAGTTTGATGGAGTGATCAGCTCAGAGTGAAATTTGACTTCTGTGTGAAAACTGGGCCTTTTGAGCCTTTTGGTTTTTGGCCTTTTATTCATTAACATTTTGTCAAATTGGCGACATTAAAAGTGTGCAAAATTAGCACATCTGTTCCTGTTTGTTAAATAAACGTGGATGTGCAGAGAACTATCACTGAATTACAGTGAAAAACACTTAAAACTAAAAAACATGATAATTCTCAGTCACACTGAATGATATCTAGATGTTTCTTGCCTGTGTGTTCACATTTGACTGGATGATGACAATGATGTTTTGACTCAAATTCACATGCGGTATCTTTACTAACCTCTTCAACTCTTACCGTCCTACGTATCCTGTAATTTCACGATGAGTTGAATTAGCAAGGAGCAGAGTGAACATTCCGTTCCCCACTTGGTTTTGTTCGGAGTTGAAAGGTATGTGTGCCCTGTGGCTTCACTTTGAGATTAACCCCAAATAAACAGTAGATATGTGAGTGTGGAGGCTTTGGAGCTGTTTAAAGCCTTTTTTTGATGGAAATTAGTAACTAAGGTAATTAAACTAATTGTTTTAATTGTTTGGTAATTAGTGAAGTTATGTAATTACTTTTTTTAGTGAGTAATTGATTATTTTTTTCAAGTTACGTGCCCAACACCGTGTCTATGCATGAAATTTCATTATAGGTGTGTGAGATGGGCAGAAACGGAGGGGTGTGTGAGCGAGTATTATGTTCCATTTACATAGATAGGGATCCTGCTCCTAAGCCAACGGGGTTCATTAACTTTCTTGTGCTGATGATGATGAATGTTGGCCTATATAACACATGAACAAATGGAGCAGCATAATACCAAACTGGATTCACTTCTTTTTTTCTTCTTGTCTTCCATTGAGCTGCTCTCAGTTATATTACTACATTTCTCTGTTTTCGAGCACTTATTCATTTACCATCCTTGTCATTCACACACACTGCCTTTTACTGCCTGTCTCTCTCATTAACAGTCTCCTGTTCATGGCCTCTTTTAACTATGTTCTCCTACTATCACTTCACTCTATGAAGGTTTCTCTCTTTTAGTCTTTCTGACTCTTGCTCTCACTTTTCTGTCTGTCCTCACACACACAGACTCACCTCTGTCTTAAATATGTGTGTATGAGACTGCCAATGAGGTGATTAATGGCTTGTTTGTTTGTCTGTGTGACTATACCCATTCCCCTCATCCTAATTAAAGATATTTTTGCTGATTTAGCTCAGCCCCACCCGTGTAGTGCTGTTTATACAGCTGATTCTTACAATACAGTTCTTGCTGAGGGCTGTTAAGCCGATGCTCTACAGTAGTTTGATGAATGTCTCTAAACTTACTTTTTGATGGGGATGGGATGATTATTTTTGTGAAGTGTGGACATGCCCAGAATATTAACAAAGCTCTGTGTGTGTGTGTGTGTGTGTGTGTGTGTGTGTGTGTGTGTGTGTGTGTGTGTGTGTGTGTGTGAAAATGCAAGCGTTTGCTATAGTTCACGTGAATTTTTGTTTATCATTTCTGTTTGTTGTCCTAATTATCTTTCCCAGAAAAGCTTGCAATTTTTTTATATAGTTAGGTAATGATTTTCTTTCCTCTTTCACCTAGATTTGGATTGGTTAGGAAACTCAACAGAAGTGGAGACAGTGGCAATGTGACACACAACAAAACAAGCTTACATGAGTGTACAACATGGAGCCAAAGGTAATAATCCTAATGAAGGATATCTGTTAAGTCATCAATAGACATTAGGGATGAAATGTTTACTGATTTCACACTAAGCCATGATAAAATTCCTGTTTCAGATTTTAATTATCATTAAAACCATGTTTGATTACTGCACTTTGAAAAACTGAGGGTAAATGCTTTCCGACATCAGGCACAGTGTGCAACATGAATTTGTTTTGCATCAGTGAAAACATGGCGGAAGTCAGTGACTGCGCTTCGGAGATTTTTCAGCCTTCTAAGACGAGCCTTCTAAGTCTGACGTGTGGTCGTATGTTGGTTTTTATGAGAGTGCTGAGGGAAACGTGAGCCAAGATGGTCACCCTGTCTGCAGAAGATGCAGAAAGAAAATATCTGCGAAAGGAAGCGACAATTCGAATATCATGCCACCCACTGCTTTAAATTGAATGCAAGGTAAGTTAACTTTTAGCTCAGTGCATGATGTGGGACTAATAGCTTGTCAGTAATGCAAACTGAAGCTTTCAGTGTTACCTAATCTCGTTAAAACACTACACATCAGCCTGTTGCTGTACGCGCGTCTGCAGACTTAATTCACTTATTGCAAATAATACGTTACGTAGTTTAGTCACCCGACCAAAACATTTTGTTCATTTGAAATGAGACAGTCATCGAATTGATTGTAAAAGTGTTCCAGTAGGAGAAACACTATAGACTCCTACACAGGACTCCTCTGCATTTTTGTCAGTTGTTCATTGCTCATTGCTGTTACTATCACTGTCTTCTGAAAACTCATTTGTACTTATGTAAATTTTGCATGGGGTCATTGTATATACTTAAATGCAACACATCAGTGAGTTGAGTGAGTGAGTTAATATATATTAATATATAAAAACCAATAATAATAATTCTCTTGTTTAGAGTGGGCGTACAGCAGGCAAACCAGGTAATGCTACTGGTCTCTCATCCTCATCTACAGTGACACAAGACACTCGACCAAGCATTGTCTATGCACCCACATCAAAAAATGCTCAAGACCTCGCTGCAGCCCTTTCATATTACATTACAAAGGACATGATGACATTTCAAATCGTTGAGAGGCCTGGCTGTCTGAGGCTGATGCAGGTT
The DNA here is from genome assembly GCF_002260705.1 of Seriola dumerili. Taxonomy (NCBI): domain Eukaryota; kingdom Metazoa; phylum Chordata; class Actinopteri; order Carangiformes; family Carangidae; genus Seriola; species Seriola dumerili. The sequence continues at coordinate 90,909 of NW_019175599.1, forward strand.
GCTGTGCCTCACTACAAAGTGCCATCCCCAGCATTCTTCTCCAAGACTGAACTCCTAAACCAGTTTAAACAACCAAGTTAACACAGATGTTGGAAAAAGGTTGGCTCAAGGCACATGGTTTGCTGCAACTACTGACCTCAGGGCCAGTGAAAGCGGGGCTGGTCAACCCTACAGCAGCAGGGTTTTGAGAATATACTGGAAGAGTGGGGGATCGACAAGAAAAACCTGCACGATAAAGGCTTTTGATTAGTTCCCAGAACTGTGGCTTGGTTGCTGTGGCCATTGTTTGAACCTGGCCATCTCAAAGCCTGTGAAAGTTAACACAACAGTCAAGGTCTGTCATCATCTGCCCCAAGGTTTCTCATGGAGCTGGAAGAGAAAGAACTGAGAGTAAAACAAGCTGCCCTCAACATGCCACAGAAGGCTATGATCCATGATTATGCAGCCTCAGCCAACAGCACCCAGTCTGTGCGACACTGGCTGGAGAAAAAGAAACATGGCGTCTGATGCCCAAGGATATCGACATACGTGTCATGGAGCAACTGTGCCAGCTCACTGAACCTCTGAGCACGTTTAGAGATGGACTTGCCTCAGAGACACGAACGACACTGTCACACATCCAACCTGTGATGTTCAGGTGGAAAAGGATAAGGAACCACCCCTGACCAAGGGACCAAGGAGATGAAAAGGGTAATGAGAGAAGACCTTAATAACAGATGCACAGAAGGCAAAGAGAGTCAAGCATATGGCTTTTTTTCATTGACCTCTGCATCAAAAGTAGCTTTTTAAATGATCCTGAATTTGCAGCAGTTGACAGCTGTGTCTAGGAGCCCCTTGATACTGGCACCAGCACAAGGTGGGGAAGAACCACAGAAGCACCAGCTGCACCTCCAACACCCCCACAGTGATGCCAGCATCAGAAGGGAAAAGCCTGGCTGGCTGAACCTGTCTCTGCCATCCATTTCAGCAGAAGTGGTGTCTTGGTGGGGCCATGCATCAGAGCTGCCTCACCTTGCCAGGGTTGCCAGGAAGCTGCATCCCAGCAACCAGTGTACCATCAGAGAGATGGTTCACTGCCAGCGGGCACATTGTCTCCCCTCACAGATCACTACTTCAGCTGGACAAAGTAAACATGGTGACATTTCTATTGCTGTTTACATAAGGTCTTGGCAATTTTAGAATTTGAATGTTTATGCAAACAAAAAGTACATAGTGCTGCTAAATGTATTTTATTCTCAGTAAGAACTTGTTGAAATGATTCCGGTGTGTGTCAGTACTTTTTGAACATTTTCCGCACAATTTAAAGACACTGTGATAATACTGATAACCATGATGATCTTGCTCACTATACTCTGATGTGAAATTTTCATACTGTTTCGTCCCTAAATATCATAAAAGATCTGATACATCCACAATATAAAGGGAAGGTACTGTAAATCTTATATACAGTATTGCTTTAATGCTTCTTACCTTACCTTACCCTTCAATTTTTTTTAAACCACTTACCCTGCAGCAGCAGCCTTTCCCAGTATGTACTGGGTGAAAAGCAGGGTGCACAGTGGAAGAGATGGCAGTGTTTATAGTCCACACCATGCCTGTTTTGTATATGAAATGACCAGAGGGTTCTACACTACTTACATCCACTGAAAAGAACCTTTTTAGACAGGCTTTTATTTTGAGGGTGACCTTTTATGTTTTTATCATATTTTAGCAAAAAAGCTTTTGATATCCTCCTCTTTGCTGTGTAAATTTGTTCTTGCTGTAAGATGTGATTTGAACACGTCATTTTGTCTTGCTATATTGAGCATAATGTACAAGTATTTCCGTACTCCATATGCTGTGAGTGAATCAACTGATTATAGGGATTCCATTGAATTGTGTGAAATTTTGTGATACAGTACACACAAAGCAGTATCCCGAGGAATTATGGCGATGCCACATGATTCCTCACGTCACCCTTTATGTTCAGTAAAGCAGTAGTGTGCCCTGTACAGTGTGGTGGAAAGTTAATGTTTGGAGGTTTAGATGGTTGCTGGGCGTGTAGCGAGTCCGACTTTGATGCAACAGACGAACTTAGTCTGGGGTTTTGCAGGATTGTTGAATATTCATGTTTTTTGCTAGCATATTTCAAACCAGGACTTTGTTGCTTTTGGGCAACCATGCTAACCACTGAGCCTTTGTGCCGCAATACAACAGAGACACTGCACCATAAGGCATGAATGCAGCTGCATGTAAAACACACCCCAGTGTTTCTAGCTCCCTGTCTGAATTCTATATAAATATACATAAAAAGTTTTGTGTTTCACTTTGTGTGCGAAAGCATGCGCACAAGCCGCTGTGTGCCTGTGTGGGACGACCCTGTGGAATATAGTATGTCTGTCTGCGAGAGTGTGTGTATACAACTGTGTTGGGTGCAGCGGCGTGTAAAGGCTAAACACACTTAAGGCTAAGCAATCAGCGAGTAAAGTTTTCTCGCTGCTGTCATTAAAGCTCCACATAAAAGCTTAAGCTGCTTTTATCCTTCTAAGGAAGAAAGGGAGAATGTTAGCACATAATTAAGTTAGATGAAAGGAGGGGAATTAGAGGCTTCCTCCTCTTTAAACACAAACGACTTAATCAGAACCTTGGGCTAAATGAGAGACAGACGGCTACATGATCATGGGGAGGATAAACATCCCTCTCCTTGCCTCCATCCATTTTGCTGTCTCACTTTCCTTCATGTCTTCATTATCTCTCTAACCTGCTGTACATCTCTTACTGTCTGTCTGTCTGCCTCTCTGGATCTTGCTTTCTCTCACCCTTTTGTCTAACCCCCCCATTCAACCTGTGAACATCATCTCTTGTTCATTAAAAATTATGCACAGGCATCCTTTGCACAAGACTTTCTCCTCTCTCCCACCCCCTGTCCTCTCTCCTATTTCCATCTCTTTAACTATATTTTAAATTTCTCACACCACTTTCCCCTCTCCTAACCTGCCCCCTGCTTCTCCCCCTCACTGGGAAAACAGAAGTCAGGACCTTGAACACAGCAACTGCCGCATACAGAGTTTCAAGTGTTGGAAGCTGCTGGGCCCTGATGTATGGGCCCATATTGATTAAGTATCTGAAATCCACCATACCTGACATTGATCTGTTTCATCATGTATGCCTGCAGAGGATGGCAGTTTATTTTGAAATGATCCTTATAAACACTGGTTTGAAGGAGGGCATGATGCAAGGAAGTGCACCAGAGGGGGGAAAAAAAAAGCCTCTGAGATGAGGATTTTATTCTGAAATGAGATTCACCACTGTATCAAAGCGACACTAATCAATACTAATGAAATTATTCGATAATGGAGGAAGGTCTTATATTTTGGAGGGTGAGACTGTAAATACAGAGCATTTAACACACAGTGGAATAAGGTTTTAATCAAATTTAACGCATTGTTCCAGCTACATTTAGATGTACTGTATGTGTCTGGGGTGCTTCTTGCTGAGCCTCAGATGAGAAAATTGATACCACAGAGCCAGGCTAGCTTTTCCCCTCTGTGTCCAGTCTTTGCACTAAGATGAGCTAACAGGCTGCTGGCTGTAGCTGCGTTTTTACCATGCAGACATGAGAGTGGTATTGATCTTCTCATCTAACTTGTGGCAAAAAAAGCGAATTGAAGTATTTCATCTAAATAAACTAGAAATGACAGAAGTTTTTTTTTTTCTAGCTATTTCTTACATTCCCAGTTCCCCTATGATCCCAAGTATCACATCAAGGGTATGTACTGATTATAAGCTTTTGCCTCAGTACAACATTCACACATGGTTGCTTCATAGAGTTATTTCCCCAATGCTTATTAATGTGACCTACAGACACGTCAGGGTTTTCTGTACTGTAAATATGTCTCTGCAAACACTGGCTGTGTTTAATTTAAATCACAGCAGCATGAGAGGTGAGAAATAGAAATTCCAGGGTTAATACTCCTCACCTATTTGCAGTCCTCAGGTGGATATGAAGAGGAGAGGGATGGAGAGAAGCAGAGAAGAGGAGAGGATTGGAGAGAGGAAGGCGAAAAGGGAGTTGTAGAAAATGCCTTACAGGGGATGCTTCTGGATGAGAGGAAGACCGACAGATGGAAAAAAGGGATGGAAGATGCAGCTATCACAGAGTGAGAAAGCCAGGGAATGTACCGACGTTCAGTTTCCATTCATTTGCAGTGGGAGTCGACTCTTCTCGCTGTTTTTTTTTTTTTTTTTTTTTTTTTTTTTTTGAAAATGTGTGTGTGTGTGGAATTGATGACACACAAAGAGAAAAAAACACCACACATAAACTACAGAGAGGAAGAGGGAGACGGTTGTGTTCAAGCTGAACTTGCATGATAAAAGCACACAAGTGTAGTTGTCCCGCTGACTACACCACACACAACAGCACCGCACTGGAGAGGCATGTGTCTTTCTTTGTGTGTGAGAACATATTTGTGTATATGTTTTTGTGTGTGTGTGTGTGTGTGTGTGTGTATTCCAGTATGAAAGCCTGTTGTCCCAACTTCACTTCAGACCGGAGGGAAGCCATGAGACTGCTAATTAGCAGCACAGAGGGAAGCAGCCCCAGCGGCCAATCAAATCTGCTTTTGAAACCAGTTCCCCCTGAGACGCCATGGAAACGGGGCGACTGAGTAACCAAGGCAATGAGATATGATGTCATCTATTTAGCGGTACAGCATTACTGTAATTTTTATGTGAGATGAAAGATTTACTTATTATTTTATTTTTTGGTGCATTCAAATGCCAACATGTCCCTCTCTGGTGCCACTCATAGTTTTTCTGACAGTTCTTGTCTCCTCTCGTCCCTGCAGTGGTCTCATTCGGCCATTTGGTGTTTTCAGAGGGGAAATGTTGAGGAAGGAGCTCAGAGAGAAAGACGGGTTCATTCAGAGTGCATGTTGCAGATGAATTGTTTTTTTTTGTTTTGTTTTTTTTTTTTCCACAGACATGTTTTGAGTCATCCCAGCATAGATAGCAGGAGACAAATTCATGCTTGTGTGTGTGTGTGTGTGTGTGTGTGTGTGTGTGTGTGTGTGTGTGTGTGTGTGTATTTGAAGTCCAGCCCCGCACTTAACTGTGCTATGGATGCCAACAGCACTTTACTTGCTTGCGGACTTGTGTTGCCTATGGAATTCTTGATAGAAATTTTACAAGGTGAACTGAGGTGCAACCCATTTAAAACGGGAAGAGACAGTGGTTCATCTACCTCATAGGGATGATTATACAGTATAATACAAAACAAACAGAAATATTAAATTGATTGACACTTGGTGATATACTGAGAATTAGTGTGGACATAGAGGACAGGCAAAGAAAGAAAGTTAATGTTGCTGTGAAATAGATCGATGCAGTCCATCTGTCTGACAGTCTCTTCATCTTAAATGAGTGTGTGGTGTGTGTGTTCATGGTCCTGCATACCTGTCTGTGTGTCTGCATGTGTGAGCATTTGCATTAACGTGAGGAGTCAGGGAATAAATCATTTCTCAACACAGGATTGGTCTTCGATTTGCACTCTATCTATTATTCATCTGCTCATCCATCTATCCACCACCACAATTACAAAGGTCAAACTGTCCTCATATGTACTGTACGCACACTCACACACAAACTCATCAATAAGCATTAATGCATTGCTGAAAGCTGTGTGTGTGTCCTAGAAGAGCACTGACAGCCATGCAACACTTTTCCTATTACGCAGCTTGTGATATTTTACCAAGCACCTGTTGACACCAGTTGAGTGGCAGTGAATCCTAACCTCTCTCTCTTAGCCAGACATTTCTCAGGTATGAGGTCAAGCAGCTTGAACTCTAGTGAGACAAATGTCAGTCCTTTTTCACGTCAGACGACTAACATTATGCTTTCCTCATCTGCGAGTGCGCAAGAGCCCGCATGGGTTCGTGTGATGTAAATTTTGTCATCAGAGGGTGTGCGGGAGGCTCTCTGCGGACGTCCATGTGACCTTCAATATGTTGTGTCCGCACTGCTAATAGAAGGGCACCAACTGTGCATGTACTCCTCCACCGCGAACTCGGAAGAAATATAATAACTATACGTCCATGGTGTCCACAGCTGTTCATTAGTGCGTCTGTAAGGCAGTATAATTGAGGCCTAAGTAGGACAGAAAGATCTTGTGTGACTTGCTACTGCTTCATAGATCATCTCTGTTCATAAAGAAATATTCCAATATTTTTGGAAATGTGCTTATTCACTTTCCTGACGAATTAGAGAAGAAAATCAATACCACTCATGTCTACAGCATGCAACTCCCTGTGAAGCAACTGTCTTGAAATTTGGACACAGCCAGGCCAGCTGTTTCCCCCTTTTTCCAACTAAGCTAAGCTAACTGACTCTTAATCCATAGGTGATGCACAGACATGAGAGTGGTATCAATATTCTCATCTAACTCTTGGTAGGAGAGTAAGTATGGGCATTTTCCAAAATGTAAAATTATTCACATAATTTCACAAGGTTTTCCTTGTTTTCTTTCCTTGTTGTGTTCAGCCTCTCCTGGGTGGAGAATTATGGAGGCTGCAGTGGAAATAATTAAAGAGAGCCCTGATAGCATTTTAAGAGCAAATACACGAGGCTCATCCACCTACTCAGCACGGAAACCCATTTGGAGAGAGAGTGAACTCAAGTCCATGGAAAATGCAAATGATAATGAGATGGATGACATGCATGGCAGCATGCGATAAGGAACATTTATTCTGTGAACGGGCTCAGCCCAGATTTCTTGAGGATATATTGTGCTACATGGAAAAACACAGACAACTGAATGAATCACTGACATGGAGGGTAAATTTCTACATCAAAAATGTCACTGGGTAATACCAGTCATTATGGATGCTTCCTAGTTGAGCAAATGCTATTTGATAAGAGCTGAAGTCAACCAAATTTTGGTGGGTTGCAAGACAAAAGGGGACAGGAGGTGACAAGATTCAGTCATGTAGTCAGTCATGGACAGATATCATTTACATGGCTGGTCCCAGTTATTGATTACATATGTGGGGCAGGAAATCCAAAGTATAGGAAAAGGGCAAAGATTCACTTAAGACATGAATTATAATTTGAAACATGCAAGTAGCCTAATGTTAGTCACATGGCATGGCAGCTCACTCTAAGATTAAATGGCTTGGATAAATATGCGCTATGCAGCTAATCCAAGTTTTTGTGTGGACTGGGGAGGCTAAATTAAATTATTGTTACTATGTTTTGAAATACATCAACAAAATGTTCAGTTGCTTTACTGGTTTTGTTGAGTCAATAGTGATTTTCTCTGGTGTCATTTACTTTGTTCATACACTTATGAAATTTATTATTTTAAAGGCTGGTTTTAACAGTTTAACATTTCTCTGTAATGTAGCACAGTGTTAACAATGTTACTTTCTCAGCCCTGGAACAATTTTTTGATGGTGCCAAAAAATACATATTTAGATCATTTAATTAGTATCAAAAATTTGTGATGACTAGTCGACTGATGGCTTGACTACGAATACTTGTTGAATTTTCTTGCGTCACTTCTTGCTTCACTGAGCCAGGGTCGCATTGAAACACAGTTAACTTTGGCCCTGCTACTCTGTAATTAATCCACTTACAGTACTAAAATTGTCAGAGGGAGGATGTCATTTAGGAACGAGAGAGAAGAGAAACTGACTGTCAAATGCACAGGAGAGAAAATTAATATTATTCATTTGCAGCCCTGTTGAAATTAAGTTCAATACTCACTTTCTTTTAAGCTGTGTTTTGGTTCTGACTAACTCCTGAGGAAAAAGATGTCTCTTCAGCTGGTAAAAGCTCCATTATATTCACCGGCTCGTCACTAACTAACTAACTGTGTAAGTATAGTGGGTTTGTTTGAGCCTTTTCACTGAAAACAGGTGCCTACTGCGGGAAATGAGGAAAGTGGTGAATCCAAACTAAAACGTGAAAGCTGCTTTCTATAAAACCAAAATAATTAGTTGAAAGACAGAGTGAGGTAATAATTCTCTGTGCCTTTGTCAATAATTGCTTTAACATTACTCTTTCACATCCAACACAGTCATTTCATGTATTATTAATATTAAAATATTGATTAGTGCAGCTTTAATTTAAAATGTGAAAGTGCAAATATGAATGTGTGCCTGTAACTTATATGGTCCAGACATATTTATGTATTCATTGAGGTAAAATGAATAAATAAAAACTGTATACACCTATAACGCACACAGAGATTTTGTTCTTTTCTTAGTTCAGAGGCCACAGCAGTTGGTAACCTGATACACAGGTTGCACTCAGGCCTGACTTGTATTGAAATATAGTGACTGCTGTAGCTGTAGTTCTTGCTTCCCTAATACTGATTTGTGCATTTTTTGCCACATCTCCCTTTGATTATCAAAGTGAGTTTGAGGTAAAAGCAAAAGGAGAATCACCTGGATTCACGTGACCAGTCTGTTCTGAAGAACTCATGCTCTTAGTACTTGAACTTGCCGGTGTGTGAGGTGATGATCAAACAACTGGGGTTTTCTACCTAACACGGCAAGTTGTGGCTGGTTTAGGTTCAGCTGTGGAAAACTGGTTTTGTAAAAGGTTGTTGCCCAACAAAGCTGGCATGTGCTGGATTGTTAGGAGAGTGAGCCACTTTTATTTTCACATGAGGGAGTTGTGTTTTGCTTTGTGTGAAGCCGTCTTTTGCTTTGTAGTTGTAAGTTGTAGCCTTTATGTTGAAGGCATTATCCCTTTTCAAAACTTCCAAGGTTTGTTGAGTTGTACTCTATCCCCCTGTGCTTTTGTGTGAAGTGGCGGGGGTGTGCATTTATAATGTGTTTTTGTTTGTGCGTGTGTATGCACATACAAGCATGTGTGTAACGAGCGTCTGTTTACATTTCATTACTTGCATGTTCAAGTGGCTGAGTGACAAACTGCTGTGATAATAATCTCAAAACTGAGAGCGTGTTGTGTTAAAATGGTTGTGAGTCTGTGATTGGGGAGTTTTATTTACTTCCAAAAACACTGCAGAAAAATAGTAAAGTCACTGTGTATACATGTGTCTACATGTATGAATGTGTAATTTCAATGATTCCTATTAGGGGTGGGCGAAAGATCTTATGACAATTATTTCGCTATCTGCATCCTGTTTCTGTTCTGATTTTATTCTGAAAGTTCCTGACTGGAAGTTGTGATTTGTATCTATCCGATGCTTCTTTCTGATATTTGCCTGCTCGCTGCTACTGTATGGTTACGAATTGTGTCACAATCAACACTCTTTGCTCAACCGCAACTCCACCACCTTGGACTGCGGCTGGTGACGCTAGCTCATTAGAAGCGATTGAACGTTTAAAATTAAATATCTAGACATAGCACCTTTTCTAATGACATGATCTGTACCATCCTTATTCCTAGTCTTTACTGTTTGCAGCTGACATCTGTATAGAGGCGGCTACCTGAGAGGAACTCAGTAGTGTTGTTCCTCCAGCCAATCATAATTGAATGCTGGTGTGATAGTGTCAAGACAATCAAATCAGTGGAAGTGAACATGCGTTAACCTGAAAGCGCATCGACTCAAGTAAAGCATGAACACGGCGCGGGTGTCTGTATAACAGCATTACCATCACTATATGCATGTGTCATATTTAATGTAACCTGATCATCATCCACATCGGTAGCACACGCTTCTACTGGACCACATGCTGTAACATCTGCCACTGCCACAATCCACTCACTGCTTAACAGCCACGACTCAGGGCTTCTGGACAACAGTCCCTGTGATGCATTGAAAATATTGTCCCCTTCACTAATTGTGAGTTTCGGTATCATTATTCTGAGCATGCCTTTGATGAGGGGTGTGAAGGGAGCCCTAACAATAGTGATGATAATCTTTTACACATTAGTGGTGATTCATATTCTTATCTTTATTTATTCCTCTACCTCTGGCATCTCTTTTCTTGCACTGTCTAAAAAGGCAGCTATTTAATTTCACTAAGGCGTTGCCCACAATTTGGTGTTTTTCATGTCATATGGAATGGGGAGTAGAGAAAGGAAAGACTACCACTCCAAATTGCGAACATTCATATCATCGGACGACACAAGGCGGATGGATTAGCCTCATTCCTGTTTTTGCCTATTGGAGAAACAGCTGGCCAATCAGAGCTTAGTTTGCAGAATTACAGTTACTTAAAACAAAAAATGTTGATAGACTTGGGTCACCATTTTTTCTACACTAGACATTCGGTGTATTTTTATTCAGTAATTACCACTTTAGATGAAGTAGTTGTTTTAATTCTTAGTGGCAGAATCTGCAGTCCCTTTGTTGGATTTACAGCATGAGCGCTTCGTAGGAAATAATGCATGCATGTAATCCAATGTAATTCTATGTAATTGATAAAAGCCTCGCTGTTTACTTTTCACTTTCCAATTGTAGCTGCTAAAACAAATGGAACATTACCTACTGCTACTGTGTCACATTAAAAAAGGTTAAAAACAGGGACGACTTTTATATTGAAGCATCTAAAAAATGACATTTTTTGCATTTTTTGATGGTGGATCAAAAAAAAAAAAAAAAAATCTGAAAGTAGTTACATTATCAGGCTACTTCCAGGCCATTTTTCCCAAGGTTGGATTGTAAGGTATTTAAAAGTGAGAAACTAGTCATTCAGGTTTCTCCCATATAACATGAATGCAGCATAATGGTGAGTCAGTTAAAGATTTGACACTTAATGTCACCACTTCATTATATCTTTGATTTGTCTAACTTTCAGTTGATGGACATGTTGCTGACAGTATTGTCATCAGTAGCTGTTTTATAAGTAGTGTTTTGTGTTTTTTTTTTTTTTTTGGGGGGGGGGGGGTTTATCATGGAAAGCAGCTGCAACTAATCTAAATATATGTCGGCTACTACAAGGCAATGCATATTCAAGTGATGATTGATGACCGCAGTTCCAAATCTGAGAGCAGAAAGTGGTGAGAGAGAATCACTCCTTGACATAGAAGACTACTTACCATTATATTATGTCCAGGCCACTGAACATAATTTCTGTCATTATTCGTCCTTCCTGTTGTAAAATTTCTAGCCTGGAAAATGTCTGCGCTTTCTGCCTGAATTCGTTTCCGATCCTGTTTGTCCCTGACCGGAGATGATTGCCTCTTGCTAACACTCTGCTCTGGAATGCTCTTTAATGTTCCGCTTGCATTCTTCCATCCTGTTCATCTGAATCTATCCCAATCTGTTTTTATTTTCTACATCCAACCACAGCCGCGAACGCTCCACTGAGTTTCCAAGTGCGAGGGAATGGCACCCCTCCTGCTAATGAATAGGCCTTCATGTGTGTGTGTTGTGCTAGAGACGGGCTGGATGGTTAGATGCATATGTCTCAGACAACAACCGTCTGACACACACACACACACACACGTACACACACATACACACAAATATGCACAGTTGGTATCCTTTTAGGAGGGACATCCTAACTAATGAAGGCTCTTTCTTTTAATGGCAAGTCAATGAGCCATCCAAGCCTAAGTCTGTGAGAGATTCATGAGTGTGAGTCGTTGTGTGTGTGTGTGTGTGTGTGTGTGTGTTGCTGTCAATGAAAGTTATAGTAACAGACAGTTGCGTAGTGCTGACTGTAAGTACTATGAATGCAGTGTTTATGGTTATTAATATACAGTACAGTACCATAAGGTCACAGTCCATCTGTTACACTAACCAAGCATCACTTGTCTTATATTAGACCCTAACAATGACAGCTTGTCATACACCTCACCGATGGATTACTGTATTGTTATGATTACCATTTGTGAAATAAAACTATAACGCAATAACAGGTTTAAACACACAGAAGGAAAACACAGAATACTGCCTAACCGAATGCTGGACAGAGGACATTTGTCGGATGGCGTAAGGAGCACTCTGAGGAGCCCAAGTCATGCATCGTGCTCTGTGGAGGAGACAGAGCTGGAGGGCTCAGGGGGAAGCCTTGTTCTTTTAGCTGGCAATGGTCACTGAGGTAGTTAATAAGGAACCTGGTGTCAATAAGATTCACCCTGAGATACTGAAGACTCTGGACATTGTGGGGCTTGTCCTGTGTTGCGTGGACAGTGCCAGTGGACTGGGATGGTTTTTCCCATTTTATAAGACCGGGAGACTGGAGGTTCTGCTTTAAATATTTGGATGTTGAATTGATTGGACTTGCTGTGAAAGCTTATGCCAAGGTGCTGGCAAGGAGGCCAGTCGTCAAATCTTGGATTCAGAGGGAGCAATACAGATTCTGTCCTGTGGACAGTGTTTATCCAGTTTACATGCGTTGGCTTGGGGTATCTTTAGGGGATTTACCGTGGATGTCAAGAGTTCCAAGCCATTACTATGATCCATTTGCACCTTGTGTAACCGGAGTCAGAATATGCCTTCCTACCTATTGTGTTTTGAGATTTTCATGGACAGAATTTGTCGGTGCAGCAAATGGTGTTTAAAGTATCTGGTATTCACAATATGTACAATCTACAGACTTGTTTTATGTAGCTACATACTACACTGTTCAGAACTCAGTAAACCATGTAAAGGCATCAGAAGATGAGCCAAACAACCTGTGTTGGCTTTGTAGATTTTATTAGAAACTCTGAACCCCACCAGGGTCAACTTGTTCCTTTCTGGGTGCGATATTTGGTAACTGTAAGATAATACAACCCTGTATTTTTTAAATTGTGCTGAATAGGGGCAAACCCACAGTGTTTTTTTTTTTCACAGCTGAAATAAAACCCATCCATATGGAGATACCAAATAAGGCTGAGCTTGTTTTCTAACTCAGTGCCCACCTTATGAGTACCTGTAGCCTTGGACAAACGTGCAATAAATCAAAAATATAGACCCATTTATCTACTTGTCTTTATTCGAGATCACATAAGAAATGTGTGGAGTGTAGTCAGTGCGCCAAGTGAATCCAGCTGAAAGGACTACTTCACAACACAGATGAGCTCAGAAAGAATGCTGAATCCAAGTAGTCTTCGTACCCCCCTCTCAAAGTCAGCCCTGCCTGTCACCCTTAATGTGGGCTGTAACGTACTGTGCCATTATCAGTCTGGATCACAGCTTGCACCCTTGTCTCGACTGCGACGACACACAATTACAACCCATTCAATTTACCCCGCAACCATGGAAAAGACTGGGAGAGCACTAATGATATCCCTGGACACTCTAATTGACACTTTCAACTTTAACGTAGAAATTAAAACCACTGAATTGGCAAACTGGATAAGAGACACAGCAGTCCTGAGTTCTGTAGTTTTTTTTCTTCTTCTGCAAAACCTTTAGAGAGCTCAGCTTCCCTGTCAGCTCAAATTAAAAAGACTGAATTTTTATCTTCACTCGATTGGCAGACAGGTTGCACACTTGGATGAAGTTAGTAGAGTGGACTGTGATGTCATTCTGACCTAAAGTTAAAAAATTAAGACTGGGACTAAATGTGTCATTCATTATAAAATAGCCATTAGTTAGATTAATTAAAAATGGGACAAGATGGTGACAGAGGGGGGGGGCGCTTTTATGGTACTTTCCTCCAACTTATTCAAAGAAGCAGCATCCGACTTGATCTGCTGAATTGTGGTGACATCACATACCTCTAAAGCTAAATGCAAAAGTGAAGGTCGCCCAAGTAATGGCTTGGAACCTCATATATCCAAACTTCTACAAAATTGCCATTCTCAAAAATAAGGTAAAGCGAACAAGAAACGGCAGACAGCATCGTAGCTGTGCTTAAGCTAGCTAGTGAGCAGCAGGCTCTATCTATTGAGAAACTCAAATTTTCCATCAACCTTCTCTCTGCTGACATGCAAGGCATAAAAGGTACAATACAATACGTGGTTAAAGGAGTCAGAAAAGATCCAGTCTTTCAAAAATGAAGTTTGGCACTACAAAAAGGTGGAATCTGTGGCTACGTGAAGAAGAGGTGAAAATGAAGGTGATCGACATATGTCAAAATGTAAGTCCGGGCTATGAAGAAAATTTTCTGAAAGTAACTGAGCTGGTTCAGAGGCTTGGCAGAAAACACCCAGCCAAAGCATGAGTCTGCAATGCCCCCTCAGTTCTCTAAGAAAACTGAAGGATGGCACTGACTTGGTCTGGAATCCATGAAACAGAGAAATCTGCCCCCCTAGACAGAGCTGAAGACCGCGAAAAATGGAACCAACTGTGACCAATACTCCCTTCTGGAGAAGATGGCTCACTTCAGAGGGAGAGCCTCGGTGGATAACCACTGTGGAGATACACTGACTGATCTGATGTCCACTTGTGGATTCAGCTAGGAGCACAAGTTCTGCTTTCTACACAGAAACCAGCTTTCAGTTGTTCTGTTAAATAATTTCTCTTATAAAGTTCTTTCAGTTAATGCTGGAGGATTGGGAGACATTAGTAAATGGAAGACATTATGTCTTTATGCAAAAAAACAGCAGACTTTTTTCTGATCCAGGAAACTCATAGCTTGGAAATCACAATTGGGGCAGGACTTTGAAATCGGTCCTCAGTCGGAGCACTAACTCTTAAACACATTTAGTGGTAACATCATCCTCATCCAAGCTGATCCATATGAACTCTACATTCTTATAGTTCTTTCCTCAATAACCAGATTTAACGGTTAAATAGATGCTCTTTTAGAAAGATTCCCTGATAGGAAGACTATTTTGGGTCGAGATTTCAATGTTTCTGTAAATGATCATGCGCGCTGAGAAGAAAACTCTGATTGATTTTATGAATGAAAGCAGCTTAATTGGTGTTTGGAGATTCAGCAGTCCAACTCTAAAGAATTTACCGTCAAGAACAGATTTCAGGTTAATCTCTGAGTCCTTATCCTACCCAGAGTAGAAATTATTCCGACACCTCTAACAGACCATAAAGCCATTCTATTGATTTTGAATACGTCGTCAAATAGAATAACTAAAAAGGACTCATGCTTAAAGGAAGCTCAATAATTCGCACTTACTTAATGAACCTCTAAATTTAATTATTAAAAATAAGATATCTGAGTAACTAAAAATGGCAGACAGTGAAAAGGCTTATGGGAAATATTGGCAGCTTTTAAATTTTGAGTTAAGGAAACTATTAATGCAAATATTAAGAGAGATAAGAAAGAAAAAGAAAATTGTTTTATTGTTGAAATTATTTCCTTATCTTCTATGTTGCCTGGAAATATGTCTGAGATCCAAAGAGCACAGTTACAAACACTGCGACTGAAACCAGCTCAGTTATATATCAGCAAAGCCAAAGGAGCTTTTATGTGCTCAAGGGCTAACTGGATCGAAGAGAGGGAACAGAACTCCACTTATTTTTTCACTTTAGAGAAACAAAAAGACAAAACAAAAACAACACATTCCCTAAATGGCACAACTGTTGACAAGCCAAAAGATGTTGCCAATATTTGTGAAAATTATTACAAAAAAGTTTATCTGCCCTCTAGCAAAGGTTTTCAAAGAGAAGGGTAAACTGTCTGTGGCCTAGTAGCTAAACCAACTTTAAAATGAAGGGTGGAGCCACTGGAGAGAGGGTCATAGTAACTTATTTAGAGGAGAAATAAACCATAACCCTCAACCCTCACTATATTGTTCCTGAGGCACCTGTCTACAATATATCGCCTTCACAGGTGGACATAACAGATGTGTGACACAGTTAGAGATTGTGAGATTATTAGCTCTTTCAGAAGTTACATTAACCCTTCATTCAGATTTTTGAACATAACGCCAAACTGCACACGGTTTTCTGAATAAATTTGCTGATCCAGTTTGTCCTAAAAAGTTATAGTCCTGGTGACAAAAGGCGAGGTAATAAAATCATTTTGGAGTCATTCATGCTCAGCACTTTATTGCTCAATTTTGCCATCTGGTCAAACTGAGCGCCAAACCAAACTTAATGACAAAAACTGTTTGTAACCCCAAAGGAACGTGTCATATAAAGACAGACATCCTGGCTGTCGTTTCACAGAAAATTAGCCACGATAGCGTACAACAAACACAACAACTTGGTCACTGTATAAAGGAAAACATTAAGTGACGGGCTGCTTCAACAAATAGCTGTTGTATGGTGAAGCTTCTAATCTTAGTTGTGTGTTCAATGTAGGAATCTGAGTCATCTGTCCAACTCAAGACTACTGCAATCAAAACAGCCAATTAACATGCTGTAAGACAGAGTGTGTGTGTGTGTGTGTGTGTGTGTGTGTGTGTGTGTGTGTGATGAATATTTGATGTTTAGCGTCTCACTGCATGCTCCTCTCAGATCATGACATCATGTTGGGACCAGAGATAATTTCTGCATAATACATGAGGTCACTTGCTCATCAAATCAAACTAGAACTGATTGAAACCCTTGTCCGTGCTACTTTTTCCCTCTGCCTCTAGATTTCCCTCCTTTTTTCTTTTTAGTTTTTATTTACGCTGCCATATGAGGGCATTGTATCAAGTATTTAGTAGTTTCAATAAGTTAGACACTGCTGGGGAGAGGAGAGGAAACAGTAGGCCTCATACAATACATCTTAATCGGATTTTCATCATTTACAAAATAATATCAGAATTTGTCTGTGTAGGATGTAATTCAACAACTATCCTTGGACAACATTGAAGATAAAGTGTATTTTGTCAATCACTGTATTAAAAAAAGATAGTGTCTTGGATATCTCATTTCAGAAAAAGACATCAATAGCAATTTAATGAAAGATACTGCACACAGTAGTCAAAATGTGTCTGGTCCACTATGTAATCTCTCATTGTTGGGTGGTAGACCACTGATACTGATACTGAAAATATGTCTGACAATGCCACACATGACTGATGTTTATCGTTTGAATCCAAACTCTGGCATCTTGGTAACTTAGGATAGGTCAGTTGACTATAACTAGCATTATTTCACTAATTCTTTGACTTCCTTGGTCATTTAGGATGAGGCATGTCCCACAGCATCTCTGAAAACATCTTAAATCTTAACTTCAATTTTTTTTTTTCTTCTTCTTTTAATTGCAGGACGTGTCATCGTTTGTGTGTTTACACAAGTTTTATGGCCCCTGGCCTGTGGAAAGTGGGCTGTATAATTTGAAAACATTTATGAATGTCAATGAGAAAAGGACCTTTCTCCCTTTTCAAATGTGGAGTTTTTGGAGATGAAAGAAGCACACTGCAGTCATGTTCGTGCCCAAGTCAAGTTCACGCCCTCCTTCTACTATTCATCTATCACACCGCTCTCGACTTTGAACTGCAAAAAGAAAAGCAATGAAATGAAGGGCAAAACTACAAATTGCACAGAGCCAAGTTGAGCCAAGACACCTAAATGCGAAATAGGAAGAAGCAGGGAATATTAATGATGTGTGTGTTTGTCTGTCTGTGGATGTTCGTGTGTGGGGTGCAGACTGGTTGCACAGACCCCCAACAGAGAGGCAGAGAGGAGTTTCCGAAGTCATCCTCCTTCCTTCCTCTGCACATTTCACTCCCAACAGCGTGCAGGAATCAAACTGTCCAACAGTGTGAGAAGGATGGAGAGGGGAAAAAAAGAGATAGGAGAGAGGGTGAAAAAGAGTGAGAGACAGAGAGAAAGAGAGGGGGAGAGAGAGCATCAAACACTCTGTAATAACTGGCCCTAATTGAGACCAGAGGGAATAGGGGAGTTATTAGCTGTCATAAGCAAGTTTATCAGATCCAGAGAGAGCAGTGTGTGTGTTTGTGTTTATGTGTGTGTGTGTGTATCTGTGTGTGTATTGGAGTATGGGAAGGAGAGTTCTTGCCAGATTGTGTTTATGCATCCTTAAGTGGGTGCATGTGTGAGAAAATCATAGAGGTAGGAAAGTGAGAAATACTCATGTCTGTGTTCTGCCTTGTGTGTGTGTGTGTGTGTGTGTGTGTGTGTGTGTGTGTGTGTGTGTGTGTATGGGTGCACGTGCTTGTATGTATGTGTGTGCAGTCATGCTTGCAAGCTGCAACAGTCGAGCCGTAGTATTCCCCTCCAAACACCCCAACTGTTATTAATATGTATGCAGCTGAGAGAGAAACCCTCTCATCTCCTAGCTCATCAAAAAACCCTCACAAACGCATTATTATCAATCCCCATTAAACCGCCACTCTACACACACACACACACACACACACACACACACACACACAGAGGCACACACAGCCATCTATCAGCAAACAAATAATAAGTGGTTAATGCAGTCTGAGACACTTAAGTTCATTTCCATAAAGGGAAAGCTCTTTAACTTTGGTGACTTATTGTTGCGTTGTTTAATATCTGACTCTCCTCTACCAATTGTCTGGGTTTCATGTGGGCGAGGGCACATGCATATACACAAAGGGGTGGGACGCAATCTAGTACAAATTCTTGTGCACGGTATTTTAGTGCCGTTTTGAAATGCTTGACCATTTCTGTTTTATGCTACTCCTACTCTACATTCCAGGATATTTTCAAGTTTTTATTCCTCTACATTTTATCTATAGTTAGGCAGCTACATTTAGTCGTTATTTTGGATATATATTTTACACACAAAACATATAACCAGCCTGAAAAGTTTTGGAGTTTTTACCAAGTATAAAATGGTTAAAATTAACATTAAGATTTAGCTCTGTTTTGGTCTCCACCAACTCCTGAGGGAAGTATGAGGGACCCCTGTTGCATAGCTCCACTATGTTCACTAGGTTGCTGCTAACTTTGTCTGTGTGGTGTTTGGTGGGGCATGTAGTGTACAGTGAGGTTATCAGACCTGCCTGCTGCTGCTGCTGCTGGAAGTGAGGTGAGAAGTGAATGGTTCAGTTGTGGGCTGTAAAAGCAAAACTATGAGCTGAATGACGCAAAAGCTCTGTACATTTTTATAGCAGCAGAATTGAGCAATAATTCTCTGTGACTTTGTCATTATGAGCAACCACCTTCACATTGTGCATAGTCATTTAAGCCATTGATGATATAAAGAATTGAATACTTTAACTTCTAGTGGAGTAGTGGAGTTTATTTACATCATAGTTGCACTGTAAATGATCTGCATAGTTCCTCCACCACTGCTGTGTGCCTGCCAGCCTTTTTGTGTTTTATTTTGTTTTTTTCTAGGATTTGACATGTTATTGCCCAGCCCGTTGAGATGTTAGACACATTTATTTAGTAAAGTTTAAGAGTGATCTTGAGTGGCAGGGAGGTTTTCCGTAAACATACTTTAGTGAGCAAGACCGAGCGATATGACATAATCTACACTTCCTCCACACATCCAACGTATCGGTGCCTGTCATTTCACTTCTGCTACATTTATATTGTAAGTGGGTTTTTGTGACTGTGCCTGTATTTATCTAAAAAGTGTTTTTGTAGAGCGCTCGCTCTCTATTTCAATGGCTCCACAATGGGCTTCTTTCACAGCCCGTTCCATACAATTAAACTTAAAAACACAAGTTAGCTCAAAGAGCGCTCTGTTGTTAAAGTTAAAATACAGCATGTTGTTCCACTGCTGTTGTAATAGTGAAACTGCCATTAAAGTCCCGGTGGAAATAAAGGTAGTCGCTATTGAAGTTCACCAGACCCGCAAATAAACAATAATTGAGAGGGCAGAAGTCATGTCTGCACCATATTGCTGTCAGCTGTGTTCACAGGTCAGGTGAGCGAAGAGGAAAGATAAGAACTACCTGAAACTGAGGATGTTTTCAGAAGCACACACACATTTTTCCTTTTTTTTTTTTTTTCCAATTCTTTCATTTTTATGCAAATAAACAGACACGCACAAGACTGTACCTGCTTCCCATGCTGTTTTCTTTCTTTGTATTTGGTCTGTTTTTCCTTTTCCTTTATCGTTCATTTTCTTCTCATTGGAGCCAATTTCCCTGTATTGCTTTTCTTAATCCTCACAGGGGGTTTAAACAAGTTCACTAAGGCAGCACAATTATGCAGAAATTTGCCTACGCTGATAAATGGCTTTCTGTTTTTTTTTCTTTTTTTTCTTTTGCATCACACCTAAATTTATTCTCTTCCTTCTACCTACCTCCATGAACTCATATTCCTCTGTTCTGTTGCATATTTTCCTCTTTAATGCAGTTAATGTTTTTTTTATTCTCTAATTCTTCTTTTCACATTTTCCCACCTCTCTTTTGTCTCCCTTGGCCTACATTCACATCTTTTTGTGTTTGCTCTCTATCTCTTCACTCATCCGTCCCCTCTGCTTCTCCCTTGACCATGCATTCCATTACAGTGCAGCCTCCATTGATTTGCTCTCTGGCTGAAGTGCTATTGATTACAGTACATGCTCCACTGCTACTAAACTCAGGCAGTACTGCTGAGCAAAAAAAATCGTACATATACACACACGCACATGAGCAACCACGATCTCTCAAACACACTGTTCTTCTCTCCTCCTTTTCTTCTGCTTTTTGCTTCCATCTCATACCCACTTCAAAACATCTGACAATACACTAGATCCCTTCTTCATCTTCCCCTCATCTCCATTGTGCCTCCTGGTATTCATCGGCATATTGATTGCTTCTGCACTACCGAAAGATGTATGTCTTCATGTGCAATTCCTCAACCATTGTTTTGGAACTGATTGTTAGAAAGAGAGCAAGCTGGTCCTGACACCATGAGAAAAGTAGCAGACGTTCTTACTGAGAGCTTCTTCTTGGAAGGAAAGGCCCCGGAGTACGTGTGTGTGTGTGCGTGCGTGTGTGCATCTGGTGTGTGTTTGTGTGTGTGTGTTTAGAAGAGAAGAAATATGTTGAGAGCCTCTCATCTTGCGAGCCATGAATTTATGTATTTATGCTAACATGCTGAGTGCGAGTGCTTTTTAATGAGAGAGAAAGGGAGAGAGAGAGAGAGTGATCGAGAGAGGACAGGGCCCGATGAGGCAGGAAATGTCCAAGCCTTCGCGTCTCTGGAAGTGACGTATTCACATGCTATGAAGCACGAGAAGGAGCTCGTCGATGTGGAAAACTGCTGACGGGCTCACTGCCACATGCACAAATCCATACATCTGTGCTTATAAGTGGTTTTTCAACACCCCCCCCCCCCCCCTTTTCTAGCACACTGTCTTCTTTCTAGTCGTGTTCCCCTGTTTGTTTTCTACGTTCACCTTTTTATTAGTTACTTATTGTTCCCTTCCTGCTGAAATTATAAACCTACATGTAATACACTATCTTAAATAATACCTGGAGCCTTCATATGAAAAGTTATATTGTTAAGACAAAGGTTATGATTTTTGTAGTTTGTCATATATGTAGATTGCCTCGTCTTGGCCACATCCCAGAAGCTTACTGGCTCCACATCATAGCTTATTTTCCAATGTGGCACAGAGCTCATCCATTATCACAAAGGCAGCCTGTTTAATTGGACACTTGGGGGCCTGATTCATCTTCATGTCAATGTCGAGATGTCACTTGGGCAAGTGTTGATTAATTCTGTATCTGTGTGTTTGTGTTTGTTTTCCATAAATGCATTCAAATCAAAATAAAAGTTTGTCAATACATATCACAGGAACCTGTGGATATGCAATCTAACAGTGCTAAGTTTGTTAACATGCACCCATCTGTGTGTGTGTGTGTGTTTGTTTGTGTGTCTGAGTAGGGATTGTGAAATCCCACATGGACTGTGGAGTCCTTTCCTGTTTTATTTTTGGAAATATCTTACCTCATATGTCCATCACTGTTTTCTTTATTGCGTTTTTTGTTGAGATTTTTCTCGCCAGTTTTTTGTGACCTGTGTCTTGTTAGTCAGTTAGTTTCTGTGTACAAATGTTTCGCTTTTTCAGATTGTCTTTGTACTACTTGTGAGTCAAGCTTTCCAGCCAGTCTTAGTACCTGTGTTTTCCTGTTTGTGACCTTTATCCAGTTCTTGACTTTTTGCCTTTTCGCCTGCTCCTTGCCTGTTTTGTTTGTCACGCCAGCTGAGATCCTGTAAATGAGTTTTTGGCTGTTCCTGACCTTGCCTTTTGCCTGCTGCCTGCCTATTTTGGTTGCCATGCTGACTTATTTCCAGGGTATGACCATTGGCTTTCAAGTAAAGACTCTGATTTTAAACTCCCAGTTAAGATCCCTGCTCTTGAGTCTATTCCTGGGTTGAAGATTACTGCAGGGTGCTTTGTTTGTTGAGGAAGAGCACTTATGTTGCAGGTGCATTAGCTGGTTAGCATCAGCTGATTCATTCTTGCATCAGAATCACTGGCTTACTCATCAGCTGTTTGGATACCAGCCCCACCAGCAACATCCACTCAGTAGTTTACTCAAGAGCAGTAAAATGAAATCAAACTATAAGTTTTTGCTGAAATGGTTTGTGTGTGTATATTGAGATGGACAAAAACAAAACCACAGCAACAGGATACAAGTAAAAGGCCATCTTTAAATCTTAACTCAAAAAACAGCCTTAATTAATGAAATGCTTTAGCTCCCATTTGATATGTGCAGAACATTACGGGCAGATTTTCTGAGGTCCCTGTTGGACATGATATCTACTTAACTAAATCCTGAAGTGAAGTATGCTGAATGACTGTTCTACACTGAAGAGGAGATGTTAGGTATTGAGGTAATTCCTTCATTAGTGCAAATGGGATCCCAAACCTTCATAACGATAGGTGATCAATAACCAGTAAATGAGCTGCAACGTTGAATGTGGCTAACAATATGAAATCTATCACATATAACAATGTGCAGGGCAGTGTGATTAATAACATGCAGTAATGGTGTTTTAAATGATCTAACTATAGACTGATCAGTGAGAGGAGATTAGTGGGCATGCAGGAAGAAGGGTAGTCTCTATCAACACACTCTTGGCTCTTGGCTGATTTTCATATCTCAGGGATGATGCTGGAGAGAAATGCTGCATTGAAGATGTGAGCCTAAGGTGCAGCTATCAGATATGAAGAGAGCAGGGGAGGATGTGGAAGCAGCGTATCAGGCTTTAGTGGATTTTTAACATCCGTATTACAGAAGACGTCTGATGTAAAGTATCTAAACAGTACAGAGGACGGCGCAAAGGGTATCACTGTTAGCAAATGCTTCATGGCCCTGAGCTTTATTCAGAGAATCGACCTAAAAAAAAATATTGAAACCTGCATGTAAAGAATGTGTGAATGTGACACAGGAAATTGTTGGATATTAAAAGGTATCTGCAAGGTGAGTCAGTATTGAAAGAAAGAATAATACTTAAACACTGA
The DNA here is from genome assembly GCF_002260705.1 of Seriola dumerili. Classification (NCBI taxonomy): domain Eukaryota; kingdom Metazoa; phylum Chordata; class Actinopteri; order Carangiformes; family Carangidae; genus Seriola; species Seriola dumerili. The sequence continues at coordinate 114,035 of NW_019175599.1, forward strand.
ATGTGGGTGCCATTAAGCTTTAACTCACGTTTCTGCCGAACTAGGTCACTGCAGGTTGATCATAGAGGACATTTTTCAATTTAGATGTTTATTTGTTTATTTAAACTGAATGATGTTACACATAAAGACAAATTACAAAATATGTGCAGGTCAGGTAGAAAACAATCAACCTTGAATGGAATTGGAGAGAGAGAGAGAGAGAGAGAGAGAGAGAGGGGGAAAAAAAGCAATCACATAAAATAAAGATGACAACCGCAGACTCAACTGAATTGGATTACAGAAATTAAAAACACAGGCAGGTCACTCACTACAGTGGCTGCCACTGGCTGTCTCTCTCAAATCTAATTGTGCTGTTTCACTGCTTTCATTTGTGCCAAATTTGCTTATGTTCAGGCTGTTTTTCCCCCTCCTTTTTCTATTGCTTAAGTTTGGGCAGAAAACATTTGTGCCTTTCAGGTTGAATTATGGTGCCCATCAAAGCAGCACAGCCCGTCGCTGCCCCTCGCAGCATGCACGGCCCATCACACACATACATGCTGACACACACACACACACACACACACACAACATAGACCCCTACACTCTCATATAACATACACACTTATCGCAAGGCAATCAATAGCAGTTGTGATGGATGTTGCATGCTGATGTACGTGCTGCCCTCTGACCTGTAATTGAATGCGCAGGGTTCAGGCACTTTATCGCGATAGGGCCATTCGCTCCACAGGTCATCGACTGCTAAATGGTTGATAAGCCGGCACACTCTGCGTCTGCTGCTCATATGTCTGCTGTCAAAGCAATGGGCTTTGCTGACTGATTTCCACCGAGTGTGAGAAAGCAAGAGTTTGTGCAGGAGGGTTTCAGCGAGAGTGTGCGTGTGCGCGAATGTCTGTGTATCCGTGTGCGTGTGAAATCGATTCCTAATGCCTGTCTGCCTCAGTAATTTCTCATCTGAGAAGACTCTGATGGTCCTGGAAACAAACGAGTTGGAGTATCGCATCAGCATCACTATCAGCATCCTGGCCGGTCCATGAACCATTCAACAGCCTCTAAGTTTTAACATCCAGCATCATCGCAGGCATTTAACTCTTGGGTCCTCTCTGACTGAACAGCTGTTTTTAACAGTCTGTAGCTCTGTCATGTGTTAGCTCAAAATGATTTTGCACTGAAGCAGAGATGAAACTATAACACACTTTGAAAACTTTACACATAAAGACTTAGCAAACTTACATAAAGCTGTGCAATGAATGCATTCAGTATGGGATACAATTCATAAACGGAAAACACAGTGGAATTGAACTCATTAAAGTCCCAGTTTCATGTTTTCAGTCACATTTCCTGCTTTGGTTGAGGAATCCCATTCAGGAGACTCACAAAGCTGCAATAACTTTGGTAATTGGTAATGAGTCCCTGTGTTAGAAGCATTTCAAATAATCATTTCAAAAATCACTCAGCAGGAAGATCAGATTATACAAACAGTAGGTGCCATAAAAAAAATAACTTGAAAAGGAAATTAGAAACCAAGGGAAGAAATTTATGTTCACAAACTGAGTTTCTCTTACATTTGTATCAGTGGTTGAATGTTGTGCTTTCGATTATTGAAGTCAGCTTTATTGTCACGTTTTCCCCCAGAGGCATCCAACATATCATAGCTAATAGCCACACATTCATAGTAATGTAGCACAATAGTGATGAGTTAAATAGTTCATTTTTTCAGTGTAAGTTGGTGGTAATTGTCGTACGCAGATAATCATCACTTGTCATTGAACAACCATGGGAGAAGACAGTTCTCTGCCATGCTGGCATGTGTGGCTCTAGAGGTGGCGGTGACGGTTTGTCACATTTCCTGCTGTGACGGTTTGTCACCGCCACCTCAATGTCAATAACAACTACTTCATGGATTGCCATGAAATGTTGTGGAGACATTTGTGGTTTCTAGAAGAGGAGTCTTACTAACCTTAATGATCCTTTCAATTTTTCTCCAGCGCCACCATGAGTTTTACATTTGTAGTTTTACGAGAAATGTTTCAACAGCTGTTGATCTGATTGCCATGAAATTTACATTGATGTTCCCCTGGTGATCTTTTGAACTTTCTATTTGCTGCACATGCCTGCAAAACTAATGACGTTCTCATTGGCTGTAAGTATTGTGTTTTGTGCTAATTAGAAAATATGCTGCTTGACATATGCCCGGGTCCTCGGCCCGAGTCTGGCCCAAATACTTCCACATCTGGGCAGATGCTGGTTGTTATCCTCCGGTATTGGCTGACAGCCGGAAGAGTTTTTGTGTGTGCGCCAGAATTAGTCCAGATGTTAAAGTAGCATCTGACAGTCATGCTGTATATTGGCCGAATTGGTCGTACAGAAGAAAATAAGCATGTGGCCCAAGTATGGACCGGATTTATTCTGCTATCTGGGGAGTATTTTAGCATGCTGATGTTAGTTTAGCTCAAAGCACAGAGCTGCTAGCATGGCTGTGGACTCTTGTCTTTTTCTGAATACAATGACCATCCCTACTTGACGGCAAACACACTTTTGTTTGTCAACGCTGACGGCTCCCTTTCACAAGCAGTTACCCGATATCATACAAGACAGGACTCTCACTCCTTTTGGACTGCTGCATCTTCATATCTTCAGATAATATTGAGGAAAAAAAATGAAATCATCTGTAAATCACCATTTCTTTTAGGTTTGCCTCAATCTGCCAAGAGTGTCATCAATTAAATAACTCCTGTGGTTTCTGGCCTTTCCTCTCTTGGTTAGGCCTCTAATTGATGCAACTTCATAGACTAAAATGTATCTTCAGACATCATGAAATGGTATCATTTAATATATATAACTATCAATCAGATGTTCTCATTTGAATTTTTGATTTGGCATGCTCCAGTATACAGAGATTTCTTATGTATAGAACAGTAATGAGAGTTAATAATGAGCCTCCAATCACAGCCCCAGCATGAGATCTAATTTGTGAAATGTGCATCGAAGGTCAACGCCCTCATGTATTCATGTCCCTTCAATCACATTGATTGCCTGTTTCAACTTGTCTGCAAGGCTGGCAGGCTTGGTTTTGGGGATAATCTGATTGGTTCCATTGTGCCAGACAAGATAAATTAATCACAGAAAACTGATACTACAGTTAATTTTTTAAAGTGGTCGCCTTTACAGAACAGTTTCTGTAGATTTCTTTACCAGTGTTATAAAAAGGAATTGCAGTTGGCATAATGTAACAGAAACACTTTCTCCAACGAAACATTGGCATGATTTTAGAAAAAAATTTGAAGTAGACCTAATGTGCTTGGCAAAAGAACTACACTTGAAGGAGACTGTATCCTTGATACATTATTCTGGAATTACATGAAATATCAGTCAAGCTTGGGTTTCAATGAGGCTATGTGCCCTTGGTTTTATATTTACAGGGGGAACAGCCAATAGCACAGAAGATCATATTAATCATGTCATGGTCTCCCCTCTCTGTGTGTTTGTTTGTGTTTGTGCATGTGTTAGTCTAAATGTTGTTCTGCCCTGGGTAGCAGCCTTCGCTATGTTGTGTTATTTTAGGATCCACTCTCTACACGCATACACACACGCAGGATTTAGCAGGACATTTGGAGGAGAGTAAACAGAGAATATTTCATCAGCTGTGTGAGCTAGCAATATTTGGGCCTGCGGTAACAGCATTACACTCTATTTGTTTGAGGTAGTGTGTGTGCGTGTGTGTGTCTCAGTGTGTGTGTGTGCATCAGCGGTGCCAGAGCCTGTGGTGGTGTGGGATGGAAGCTCACCTGAGTTGGTTTGTTTGGCATAATAAGCCTGCACAGAGCATCTCAGATGCTGAAAAATACACAGTGGGAGCAAGAAAAATAGCTGTGTAGGAACATCTGCTCTCTATGAATTAGACTGGCCAGATAAATTCAAGTGAGAGCTCTGAAGTGTTATGGCCCACACTTTCTAAATCCTGTGGAAAGTGATGTGTAGATGAAGTGGTTGAGACTCAAGACTTTTAGCTCTGAGGTAAGGCAATGCAAAAGGGGATGAGGTTAGCACTACACCACCAAGACTTCTACTGGCAGGCTATTCTTGGTCCTGCTAGTATGTGAATGCATTAGCACCCACTGAGAGACTGGAATTTGATATTCAGTAATTGCATTACAGTTATTATTTGGGGGTTAGATTGTTAGCTGTCTTACTCAGAGTATGATGTTGGATCTATATCAGTTTGGTCTCTCTGGGTTCAGTGGACATACTGGTCGGCGGTTAGTTTCTACCAAATGAGGACAAATGTGACTCCCAGTAATTTCAAAGTAGTCTTATTTACATGTTACCTGTTCTTATCTGGCTTGTTAACACTGGCCACAGTTATGCCTGCGTCTAGGAATCCCATGGTTTTGGACTTCTGTAGTGCTGCGTATCACTGCGGCTAATGTTAAGTTAGCTATTGTAGGTAAGAAAATACTGTCAAAGCATAGGCTGCCTGCTTGTTAATTCTATTGCTACTATACAAGAAACAACCAGTCACACATAGGAGAGGTAATAAAGTAAGTAACTATAAGTAACTTTTCCAACTTTAAGGGAAATGCATGACAAGACTGTAGGCATCACATACATGTACTTTCCCTAATTCACCACTGTGTCACTGCACAATAGCTGACAGTGGAACCTTCCTAATAGGTGGCGAGTGTGCAGACATCCCATTAAAAATGGACAGTTGGTGAGTTAAGCGAAAGTTTTAAATGACACCTCTTCTCAGAAGCACTTCCTTTGTATTCATCCTTTGACTTCATCAACTTCTCTGCTGTCCCTTCCCTCACCCTCATGTTACACCTCGTACTCTCCCTCATTCCTGCACGTAATTAGGTCCCCTGACACTTTCCTCACTGTCCAGCTGTGAGAGTGTGTGTGTGTGTGTGTGTGTGTGTGTGTGTGTGGGTGAGTGAGTGCATGCATGCATATCCATGTGCATGTGATGTTGATGAGGAACACACACTCCATTTATCATATCAGAGGTATGTGTCCCTGCTGATTTGGGAGTTTAGGTGTTTCTGTGTCTTCTTCCTTGCCTGTGTGTGTGTTGAGTACTTTTGAACGTGGCTGTGTGTACTTCACAGTGATTTGGCCTGTGTGTGTGTGTGTGTGTATGTGTGTGCATGTGTCTTATGGGCATGTGTATGAGCTGCACGCGGTGAGAGACACAGCAAAGAAATAGTTGAAGGACAGTACATGTTCTTGAAAAAAAAAAAAAAAACCCTCTGTATCATACACATAAGTAATTTCCTTCTCTCCAGGTTGTCACATGTGGCTTCATCCCCTGCCTGTGGGGGGCAGTGTGACCCCAATAATCCTGATGACACCTGATTATTATAGAAAAACACAAATTAGATAGTACAGAAATATCTAGGTTGGAGCTGTGTGAAATCCTTTCTCCAGAAGAAGAAGGTTGCAGGACAGAAAACATTTATCCAGCAAAGGCCGCTCAGCAGATTGACTGTTCTTTTGTCTCACTGCTACTTCTGAAATCCAATCCTAGACAATGTCTTTCTTGTTGAGTTTCCAAAAATACTTTTTCCACTGAGTGCACTCTTTCAAGCACTTACTACTGATGACCTCATCTTGTCTTACATTAAAAAATCTTTAATATAAGATGTTGTTTTAGTGACATAGTGTCATTGCCACCACAATTTAGTCAAGTCAACAAAGACACTCTTCAAAGTTGGTCCATTTCTCGGGATCAAGTACTTCCACTACACACAAGTGATGTGTCCCAGATGAGGTTGTGCTTTTAGAGTTAGACTTCATATTGCACAAAATGAATCTTGATTCCTCTCCGGTGCTTTTACAACGGGCAGACATATTGGCTTCACAGATAATTAGTTTAATATATTTTAGCTCTGTTACAATTGAACACAAAGTGCAAACAAGGTAACTTCTCTCATGCCTGAGGCAAAGAGCACAAAAGGCAATCGGGCATAAATGATGCCTTGGTGTCAACCCGAGACTCACCCGCTTCCCCTCATCAGGATCAAGCCTGATGGAAGTTGCTCTGTGCCTGTCTTTCCCTTCGTTTTAACCTGAGAATGCAAATCACTGCATCAACTTTTAATGGTGCATCTTTATTGGATGATAGAGAGAGAAGTAGTGGGTGTCCTGCCTTGAGGCAAGCAGGCCCACTTCATGTCCACCTTCACCTCCTTCTGGACATGATGTCGGCCCCCTGTGTTTTCAGGGCTCAGAGCTCAAAAAAAGTACTGCTTTTGTGCAAGGCCACTGCTGACATTAATGTATCCCATAAGATGAGATATAGGTGTGGGAGCGGAGTTTTACAGTTTCCTATAACCTCCAGTAAGTTCTGCTTCACCAACAAGGAGGACAGAGCTGCAGAATCATGGGAAGCTGACAGAACTAAATAAATTAAAAAGCCTCCTGGTCCCTGCCCACCAGCACGTCTTCCTCATCATAATCAACAGAGGAAGTGAGAAGCAGTGGACCTTGACTGTTAGCAGCAGAAATGATCAAGCCGTTGTGAGTGGGGCTGAGTCTGACGGTGTTCCAAGGTAAAACGCTCTTGAAGTTTTTTTTTTTTCTTTTTTTCTTTTATTTTGGTGTGTTTCTCTGCTGAAGTGGATGAAGTGTCGGATTAGCACAGCCCACACAGAAACCTGCACCCGTTGTGTTAAAATGTTCTCATCCTGATTGACTGAGTATGCAAATGCAAATTTTTCATTCTTTCTGGAGGTTCAAAGTTGAGTGCTCAAGACTTAACGGCTCTGTATGAGAGCAAAGCCTGCGTAAAATGCTGTATAACATAAATTGCCTTTTGGAGATATGAGGCTTTCACTGATGAGGGGGAAAAAAAATTAGGGACAAAGGGGAAGGAAAAACAAGAAGAGGAAGAAATCACTTAACAGTATTCTGATATACCCCCATATTATCCTTTGTGGCCCATGGGGGAGAACCTTTGTGATTGCTCCATTGCTCTTTTAAATCCCCTCGATTACTGTGTCTGCATTTCAAATGCCGCTCTACAAAGTACACTACTTCTGCAAGCCCTAAAGCCTTAGGGCTGGAACTATTGCGCACTAACTGGGGATTATAGGCTTGTATTTGCCATTTTCACCTTGTTATTGGTCTTCAGTACATTAGCTGCATTTTCCATTTATGAGAGAACTCCAACTGTATGGGACTGAGCAGAAATATCTCTATGCATGGTGACGCATTGGGCAGCATGCTGAATTATTGATTGGTTCCCATGGATGATGATGATGATGAGACTTTGTAGTGTGCTGGGTTAGCTCTGGGGCAGGAGCTTTGATTAAGAAGAATATCCCTCATCTCCTGCTGAGAGAGAGAGAGAAAGAAACGGAGACAGAGAGAGGAAGAGATGGGAATAGGCGAAATGCATTCATCAGCGGACAACAACTCTCCAAAACATTTAGAGGGAGAGAGAGAGAGGCAGAAAAGGGGGGAAATGACAAGTATAGCAGGGGGAGAGGGACATCTAGAGAATGCATAAAAACTGTGAATAAGGCTGATAAAAGAATAAAGAGGAAGGGAATAAAGGAGAAAATACAAAGCATACAAATGGGAAAACCCCACTGTCAAGACAGTAAATGTTTTACAGTCTATGGGAAAGTACTCTGGGCGTTCAGCCCAGCACAGCCTGGGCTGACTAGAAGAGGGTTAAGTCAATTGTTTTGCAGAAGTAACCTCAGCAGGTTGATGCAGCACCACCATACTGTATAATGCTGGTCAGTTTCCATGCCATGTGCTCTCTCCCTGCTGTAGAATTGAAACACTTTATCTGGTCTCAGAAATCCTAACATCAGAAATCTGTGCTTCCAGTGTTGGTCCACCAGACATTGCTTTTAAGGAACTTGATTATATTGTGTAGCTGTGCTCTCTATGCTTTAGTATGTTTATATTAGGTGCAAGAATATCTGGACAAATATGGTGCGTCTGGATACATTCTGTTATTATCCATTGTTGTTTTTTTGGGGTTTTTTTTTTTAAGAGGCTTCACTGGGTAAAAACCATTTCAGCTAAAAATAACATCAGCAACAAATTTGATGGAATCTCCCGATTGTTTTCACTTTTATTAAACTTTGAATGACTCATCGTTTAATTTGTTACATCTATTTTGACCTTTTTAATATAAATGCTTCCCATCTCCGCAAGTACAATTCAGCAGCTGCATAGCTTGGCATTTCATTTTACTAGATTTAGCTGTGAGTTCAATCTATCCCCTAATAAAATTTAAACACAATGAAAGCATCATTACCTCCTTGTTCTTCTTCCTTTTCTCTCTGTCTCTCTCTCTCATCCGTCTCTTTCGTCACCCTCTTCTTCTCTGCAGCTTCACAGCCTCTCTTTTTGTCTCACTTGTCTCATTCTCTCTGCTTCACACTCTCTTTTACCTCAAGTTGTTTCAAAGACACTGGGGATTTCTGTCTAAATTAGAGCCAGTCAATAGAGAGAGTGTGCCCTAAGGCAAGAAAAAGCTGGTACTGTGCTAATATATCTTAGCACTGATTATAGAGAGCAAGTAAGTGTGTGTACGTGAGTGTGTGACAGTGTTTGTGTCTGTGTACTTTATGTGCAGGAATGCAATGAAAATGGATGCAAGTGCTGTTGTGAGCAAAAACCTAAGACGCAAGCTTAATGCATGTGACCAACCAATTTGTAAAATTTTGATGGCTAGAGGCTTAAGCTTCATCACAGCACTGCGTGGCACTAACTGAAAAGAGGCCAGAACATGATGATTGTTCAGTGCTGTTAATAAGGAAGACTACAGTAGCGGCCGGTGGAGTCGGGGTGGGCTCCAGTAATGCAATTACCTCAGCTCCTGTCATCCTCCTTAAATGAAGAGAAAACTGTCCGACTGAACATCAGTCGCGAGGTGGAAATACGAACATACAGCACCCCGAGTATGGTTCCAAGTACAAAATATGGCCCGTATATATTGAATATAGTGTGTGAGTGGAATGAAGTGTGCAGTGGATGTGGACAGATGTGAGGTGAAAGAACAAAACAGTTTTCAGTTGGCAGGCAGGGCAAGAGAGTGGGGTGATCATGCAGGTTGTCTCCTGAGCTCAGCCCACTCAGGTGCACAAGCATCATGAACAAGCTCTCGGTTCTACCCTCTGACTTCCTGGTAGTAACAACCAAGAAAAGAGAAAAAAAATCCATGAGGACACAGACATCCTGGGGCTGTTGCATATCTCTGAAGACAGTGACATCTGTGCTACAGTAACTTGTAATCTTCAGCAAAATCGATATTCAACTGTCCCTTCAAGCTATTTGTCCTTATGTCACTCGTGTTTTGTCTATCCCCTTCTGTTTCTATAACACTTGAAATATTGCGCTATACACAGGTGTTAGATATTTATAGATTTAAAAAAAACAACATGGAGAAACACCCAGCAAAATGTGCTGACTCACATGCGGCCCAAACCTTCACCTACCATACAAATGCCGCCCCTAACATGTCTCATTAATGTGACACGGGGGCCTGACTTTGCTGTTAGACTGTATCTTTGGGTGTGTGTGTGTACATCTGGTTTTCTCTGTGTATATGATTTTCCATGTCTGTCAGTTTGCAGTAATCCACATGGTATAATGTGTGTGTGAGTGTGTGTGAGTGTGTGTGAGTGTGTGTGAGTGTGTGTGAGTGTGTGTGAGTGTGATGCCATGATGAATGGTAGCTTACATGGGACTTTGATTAACTGCCACTAAGGTCAGATTGCAGTGGTCAGCCAAAAGGCCAGAAGCTGCACAAGCTGTCAAGAAGCATCACACACACACACACACACACACACACACACACACACACACACACACACACACACACACAGAGAGAGAGGTCATTTTTCTTTTCTGCAGGATCTCCCTTATTTGTCTATACTAGCTTATATGTGTGGGCAGGACGTATAAGCATTGCCATTGCATTAGTCATAGATCACACCCTTCTTTGCATTAAAGAGTAAATACTGCCTTTGAAAAATGACTGTGCTTGTCCACCAGTTTGGTGATCACTCACTTCTCTCTCTCTCTCTCTCTCTCTCTCACACACTCACACACACACGTACACGCACACACACTTGTTGCTCTTTTTGATATATCTTGCTGTGTTTTCCTCTGTTTCTCTCATTCAAAAATGAGACCAGACAGATTTGCTGGTCTTTTTTACAATTGTTTGTGAAAATTAAAGAAATGTAGCCAATCACTTTATGACAGAGTCACTAAAATAATGTAAAGATGCATTGAAGGGAGGAAGTTTTCAGTGTTGTGCGCAAACCACCGCCTTGTACACCTGGCTCATGTTTTGTTTGTACTTGTTTGTACATTCTGCAAATAAGATTTGAATCCCAAAAAGCTCTCAATTCATTTGTATGCAAAGGTCAAATCTCTGTATATACATTTTATGAATGAATCCTATTGTTTTTCGGCAAAGACAAAAAAAAAAAAAAAAACCCAGCAAGAATGGAAACCATCTTATTGTAAGGCCAAGGCAGACAGAGTGAGAGCCGAGACCATGAAATGAGGGAAGGAAGATTAAAAAGGGTAACCGCTATCTCTCTGCACTTATCTCCTCACTCAGTCCATTTCATTCTTTCTTTCAACTCTCCTCTCTCTTACTTCTGATGGCTGAGCCCCCTGCCTGCATAGTAAGAGCGGAAAGTGTTCCTCTTTACGCCCCATTTACAGGCAGGACAGTAACTTATATTTCACATCTGAGTAATCCCCAATGATTCATCATCACGTCTGTCTTATCAAGCTGGTAGAACATGAATTCACATTAGAAATAAGTCAGAGGACGGAATGAGATGAATGGACGGGATGAAATCAAACTGAAAATGTTCAGGTGTTTTATTTTTTTTTCTTAGTGCTGATGTGAAGGATGTTGGTTTTAAAAACTGAAAATTGCTGAAATTTGAATGGCAGCACTTTTGGCTTTTCAGCAAATACAAGGACGGCAGGCTAAAGATTTGCTACAGTTTGTGACAACAGAGCGCTTCTCTGCGTGTTTGTAAGTAAATTTATGGAGACATGTATAAAATATTAATTTAGACACCAATGCTTGGACACACATTGAAAATCCACTTGTGCAATCGGAAAGAGACAATAAACAAACTGTAAAACCTCACCCGCGTGCTGTAATATGCCGCCTATTCATTCTCAAACCAACTCCTAACCCCGATTTAAAGCTAAACCTAAACCCAACACAAGTCTTAACCCAGCAAAGTCTTTTAAAGCAGTCAAGGTTGACAAAATGTTCCCGCTTTGGTGCATTTTCATCATCTTTTTATGTTTGTGAAAACATCTCGTCTTTATAACACAAACAGACACACACACAGACACACATCCCTCTCATGCCCTGTTGTTTTTCTCCTCATCGCTCTGTCTCCACTCGCATTTTCTCATCTCACTCTATCTACTTTACGATACCCTTTCTATCAAACTCTGTCACTTTCTTCCTCTCTCCGTCAGTTTCCATCCGCTCTCATTCCTTCGCTTCTTTCTTATCTGGCTCTTCACAGCTGTCTGCAGTGTCATTCACACTTTACTGACGACTGTGCTGTAACTCGGCCTGTCTCCCTCACTGTCGCTTTTCCCAGCGTCTCTCTCTTTTAACTGTTTGCTTGCTCTCTTTGTCGCTCCCCCTCTCCTCCTATCCATCAGCCTAACATACTTCCCTTAGGGCCAGCATTTTCTATCCCATAATTTTTTGCTGTGGCCCTCTGATGATTGCCTATTTCCCTGCTGTAGGTCTGGATGTGACATCCACTTTTCTAAGGTCACCTGCTATTGGTGTGCTTCTGTAAATGACCTGTATGAACTTCCCTTTATTCACTTATTTGTGTTCACATGAATCCAAATTCTGTACTGTATGTCTGCTGCTGCCTGTGTGACAGATGTACACATCATGACACCTTATACCTGTGCTTCTACACTTGCTACATTTCAACACACGTGTGGCTGATGTGTACAGGTGCTTCACGGTCCTAGTCTACAAGGAGCATGGTGTTGGCGCACTGGCTAAGCCACCTGCTGGATTTACATTGTATGTTTGGCAGATTTCCCAGCATGCCTTCCTTGGTGACTTACGTAACACGTGAATAAATTTGTTATGAGTTGGAACCTGGCACGTTCACTTAGCCTATCAAAAATAGTGGAAAATGCAAAATACTGCAATATTTAATATGATCTATTCAGCCATTTTTTAAAACATCCCATTGATATTAATAGTAAAATGTTTAAGTATGCATCGTTACCTTCCTCACATATCTGATCAGCACACGTTGGATTGGGTCTGATATCACCCTCATGTCTAACTGCACAATTTCTTGGCATTGGAATTAAAGTGTGTATCACATTTCACGCTATGCTTAAACATTGTTGTAACACCGCTGTTAATGATAATATTAACTAACATTGACATTATTATTATTATTTTGTTGACTTTGTATTGATAATTTGAGGTTGAACAGAGGCCATGAAGTGATGACAAGCACTGTCTAATCAAGCAGAAATCACATACTCTCCTCATGGATATTTCCTAGTTTGCAGACTGGTATGGTGGTTATATACAATAATACATACAGTATCTTCATTAGCGATTGCTTTAACCAAAAAAAAAAAGAAAGTGTGTCCTTTGTGTTTGTCCCTTGACCGGAAAAATAGTACAGTAGCGATGGCTGCACATGTTTGCAGAATAAAAGAAACAGGCAGCACTACTGAACAGCAAGTGGGTGGATGCTTTGTGCCAGCAGAAACAATTATTTGTTTTTCTTCTGTATACAAACAGTGCAGAGATTTGTAATGTAAGAACAAGACAGTGAGGGGCTTTGTGTCATGTTTCAAAAACCAAGTTTTTGCATTAAATCAGTTACCAAAAGGTTTCTACAGCTAGATTTGGCTTTCTCTTCATCAAAATGACAGAAATGTCATTTCCATTCAGTTGTTTAAGGTCTTTTATGTATTATCTATGTTTGTAAAACAGTTTTTGGTGTTTTATGAATGGTGCCACATAAGCAATGAGATTTATTTTAATTTGGTATATTTAGCTTTTAACTTCCTTACAATGATTCTCTGATATGACCTGTATTTCATGTTTCTGTTGGTTCAACAGAAATTCATTTATTCTCCACATTTCTGCTGTTCACTGTTGCAGAGTGAGGCTGTCGTATTTTATGATGTGATGTTTAACAAGTTGGTTTTTTATCCTCACTGTTCTCAGAATGTTGTTGTTGTGATTGCACTTGGCACATCTTGCTAGGTGAATAAATATAAAGCTTAGGTTTTAATTAAGGAAATGATTTATACCATCTATCAAAATGACCTCAACTTTTTTTCTATGGTGGTGGAAAAGAGGAAGGACACCTGGGAAGCCAGCGGCTCTTTTACTGAGCAGGACGTGATTTCAGAACAAGCTCTGCTCATGCATAAAACACAAGGCAACACACACAATTGCTTAGTAAAATATTGAATTGATTTTCACTGGAGTATATGGCTTTATTACTCAGCCCTGCTGCCATATACCATATATTTAAATCACAGCAGTAAACAAGTAATTAAAAGGAATTAAGTGTATTAATGATTTAATTATGATAGGTTATGATGTGATATAATGCCACCACCTAGCTTATTTCCTTTCCTTCCTGTCCAGCTGTGTAAATACTCTATATTGTTCAATCTAGCACACTGTGTGCCTATGATGATAGAAACACTCATTACCCAATATGTACATACACATCACTAAACAGCAATTAGCCTACTTAAATACATATTGGTCCTATGATGCCATAAGTTAAAATTATTTATTCTCCTATTACCAGACTAAGTGCAGTTTTGTAGATTTGGTAATGCATTAAGGGATCCCTGTGATGGCCTAAATCCCATTTCCAACAATAAATATACATTTGGGCTTATTACCTTGTTTTTTAATGGCAAAGCACCAAAATGAATTCTGACACTTCCAAATTTGTATCCAGATTTCAAAAAATGCGTCGACATATGAGAGTTGACATTTTGGATGATGTGAACTTGTGTATTCACTTTTATGTGTATCAGGAGCCAGTTTACTAAGGTACCTGTGTGATGCCCTGCCACCCTGCTAATTCATGAATATACCAAAGGCTTGAATCGCCATTATGTCAGCAAATATTGGTAAACAATATATGAAGAAGTGACAGCTAAACCATAATTTTTCTAAAATGTCATACATAGTGAAACTTCTAGCTGCTGTGTAGCTTCATATTTACCACACAGGTGTGCGAGTGGTATCAATCCTCTCAGCAAACTCTTAGCAGGAAAGTGTATTTGCAGAATCTCCAAATAATAAGTAATAATAAGTTTCATTTTTTCCTGCGATGTGTAATTTTATGTTATGTGCTTACATCATCGCTGAAATAAGGATTGTAGCTGTACAATGTATGAATGAAATATGAAAAGGACATTCTCGTTCACTCTCTCTCATTTTCTTTGGTTCAGCTGTGGCTGAGGTGGTCAACCAGGTTGTAAATTGTAGGGCTGTTACTGTAACTGGAGCCACAGGTCGCAGTGTCATTGAGCAAGACACTGAATGTCTGATTGCTCCCAATGAGCGGGGCAGTGCTTTGAGTGGCAGCTCTGCGGTCATCCGTGTGTGTGTATGTGTGTGTGTGTGTGTGTGTGAGTGACAGGTTATTTAAGCTGCTTTCTCCTGTTTAGGTTAAAAGATTCTGTTGTTCACAGCCACACACACACACACACACGCACGTACACATGTGCAACAATTTTCCTGACCACAGTCACTCTTTGGTTTGAGCTGTGGTCCAGACAGATGTGATTAGTATGTGTCGGCTGTTCAGTTGCTTTACGCAAACCCCAGTTCCCCAATCAGGGGGCTTCCTCTGGAATGTTAATGTGGAGTTTTGGCGCTGCGGAGAACAAAAGGTGAGAGAATCACGTCTGCTCAGGTAATCCTGTTGGTGTCAAAAAGGCTTGGCTTTTATTTTTTAAAGGCAAAAAGGAGACAAGAGGGAGGTGGGCGGGCAGACAGACAGACTGACATCCTCGCTAGGTGCGAAGAAAGAGACGGGTAGATAGTTCATCGTTAGAGAGGCATGCAGACTGACACACAGACAGAGTCAAACACTGAACTAGAGAGAGAAAATGAGTGGAATATTAAAATCTTCACCAGACAGATAGTAATTAGTGTTTGTAAGAGTGGGGAGATAGGTGAGAAAAACAAAAAAGTGCAAAAGAAAAAGGTAAAAAAAAAAAAAAAAAAAGAGATAGAAACAGTGTGTATCAGTGAATGGACTACATCTATTGCTCAGCTCAGTAAGATCTAATTCATGTTTCTAACATCAGCTACATTAATTAGAAGCAATATCTGAGCTATTGTGCCCTTCCCCAGTGTCATTCAGCCTTCATTACAACCACTTTGATACTGAAATGAAACAGCCTTCAGTCGGATTGTGGCCATTACACCACAGAGGCTTGCTGCTATTCAGCCAAAATTACATAGTCAAGTTCCTTTTGGGTTTAGCTCGCTCTGCCTGGGCGGGTGATTTTGTGTGTGTGTATGTGTGTGTGCGCGAATGTGCATGCTGATGTATATTTATGTGCTAGTGCTTTCATACAGATTTGATTATGCGGTCAGTGTATGATTGTATGTGTGTGTAAGAGACACAAAGCGAGGCATTAAAAGACATAAAAGACATCCATTTAAAGCAGACAGGAAGGACCCTCAGGCTGTGACAAATTAAAACACATCTAATAGAGTGGCAATGACAAGGATTGTAGAGAAATGCACACACACACAGACACACACACACACACACACAAGAACACACTTTTAAAGCTGCACAGAGAAGCGCACAAATCCCCATGCACATTTCTACTTATTGACAGTTGCAAGGGGATAAACACAGATTAATACAGTTGTTTCTGAGGAAAAAAAAAACACACACACACACACACACACACACACACACACACACACACACACACACACACACACACTAGCCTCTGCTTCACTGAGCTTGGTGTTCCAGACAGTTGAAGGTGATAGACCAGCTTACAGAGAGCTAGAGAAAGAATCCTTTGGCATCTCATAACATCAGCTTGTGTGTATCCACTGGCTGGTATCACCCAGCTGGACACACACACACACACACACACACACACACACAACACACAACACACACACACACACACACACAGTCCTGGCTGTACACCCACTTTACCGTATGGTATCAAAAAAAGTCAATCAACATGAGGCAATTGTTAAAATTGTCTGACAGCACTTTGCAGGTGGTAGGCAGAACTGTGCGCAGCACCACATATGTGTTGTTTTCTATAAACTTGATTTTTTATTATTTTCCTTCGACTTGCACATACTACAACATCACAGTTAAGGCTTGTCTTTAACATATCCCGCTAATTTCTGCCTCACATTTTGCTCATGTTTACTCTCATTTAAATCAATAAAGGATATAACAGAGCGCCTGGGCTTTTATGTAATGGTGGCTATAATAGGTCTGCTAAGTGATTCCAAATTCTGGATAGTGAAACAAGACTAGGGATCAACAGCAATTTAGTCAGGGCTTTTGTTTTATGGTTATTCATCATAATAGAAAGAAATGTGTGCAGCGCAGTGAGACTAATATGCAGTTCTTTTGAATTGGAGTCATAACACCCTGGCTTAGTGCAACTGCTGCATGTGAATAATTTATAGATGCTGGAATTTCCACCAATGTTATAAAATGCTGCATGGGGGGAAAAAAAAAGTAATTTAAATTTGACATAGCAGTTTGAATTCGATTGGAAAGTCTTCCCGTTCAGTTGTTTGAGTATCAAGAATAGCACTGCTAATTTCATAATTGATGAGACACGTTAGCATCGGTCTCACTGCTCAATATGTTGAGGCCCTCCACACACTCATATACACACACACTCATGCACACGCACTCACTCACCACTCACGTCTCCCTTCAGAATCTGTTCCAGTGAGTGACACTGTTAATCCACTTTTCTTCACACACTACCCCCTCTTCTCCTCCACTTGCTCGTCATTTATCCTCCTTTTCACTTTACTAACATGCTTATTCATAAAGACAGAATTTAATTTCAGTATCACAGCATGAACCTTCTACCTTAAAGTGTTTAAGCCTAATATTGAGCCTTGAGGAATTTCTTAGAAAGAAAGAAGGGAAAAAAAGAAAAGAAAAATTCTATTCCCATTGCAGTTAACTTGTTTTTGACATTTCCTAGGAAAATGTACACGGCTACCAATATAAGCCACATTTACATTATTAAACATGTATTGCTTTGTATTAATAGACAGTAAATTATGTGTGTCCTTGAAGGATATGTGCTGCAGCAAAACCATATTAGTTAGCCAGCTGACACACAAATACACAAAGACACGCACTCAATCCTCTCGTCCAGCCTTGTCACACCGCTCACTAACCTATATTCACACACCCAACTGAAAAGAGTGCCTCGGTTAAAATTTACAACCCCATGCATCTTAAGCTTGTATGTTTATTGCCTGAAATGGCAGGATGAAATCAAATTCATTACAAGGCCCTACATCATTCTGAGCTGCCTGCCAAGGGCTTTATGTTCACGCTGCAGTTCCCACCATGGAAATACTAAGCAGGAAGTAACATGGTGTGTGTGTGTGTGTGTTTGCTTAGCATGTTAATTTTGAGGCCTCCATATAATACAAGTGTCAGACGAGGGCTGTTAGCAGGGGTTTGTAAATATTTTCGGTCCGGGACTTTGAAATTTAGTCTCTCTCTGTGGTACCCGGCCTCATTAAAACATATTGCTTTTTCTTGCCTGCTTCCCATTTTGGATCTAGACCTGCAGCAGCCGGGCCTGCTCTGATACTGGCTTAATGTGTAGCACTGTTATGAGTTATGAGATGCAGTACAGTTTGGGATTAAATTCACCGTGTTATCTTTTTTTTTTTGTACACGATGCAGCCTCTCGCCTGTGACGAGGAGGAACTCTTGCTACAAGATGGCCAGAGAGAAAAATCGCTGTATATCGAGTTCTCGCTTTCTCTTCCTCCATTCCTCCTCGTCTCAGTCCATATCGCCCGTCATTCAAAGCTTTCACCTCCCTCTCTTAAACCTGCACCTCCTCTCTTTGCTCCTCTCCTCCTTCTCCATTATGTATCATCTCTCCCTGGTTCTTTCTCTCTCTGCTCCAGTACCGAACTGTGTAGAATGGGATTACAGCTCCTGACAGATTTAGTGGAAAAACTCCTCTTCGCTTCCTCCACCCTCTACCTTTCTCTGATCCATCTCTTCACCGTCCTCCTCCCCGTCTTTCTCCTCTCACAATACACTTCTCATACCTTTCCCTCTTCTCTCCTGTCAACCCCCCCTTTCCCTCTCTTTTTTCTAGACCTCCCTTCTTCCTTCCCCACTTCTGCAATAAGAGTGACAAGGTACTGCATTTCTCCTCTCAGCAGTCCAAGCTTGAAGAAGGTGTCATGTTTAAGGAGGGGAGTACCTGACATCACACATCAAACCTTTGTAACATTTCAATGGGCTTCCTATTTCTCTCCACCACATCTTGTCAGACATCAGCCTATTATTGACAGATTGTGGATTAGAGGAGGTGTGGGGGGTGGGGGGTGGGGTTCAGGGCTTTCAGCAGATTGCTGCTATCTGTGTTTGCTGCTATCTACAGTACAGAGCGCTATGGGACAAATGCTTGAGGAGGCAATAGGATTTTCTCTGCTTGGATGACTGTGTATAAGCGATGTCAGGTTGTTGTACGGTGCAGACTCGACAATACACGCGGAGAGGTGGGACTAAAGCGGAAAACAAGAGGAGGAGGGATGGAATGAGAGTAAAACACAGATTGTTAAGTTAACCGGTAAACTGCTTCTCTGCTGAAACACAATAATCGCTACTCAAGTTCTGTATACTCACTTGTTCTTCAGCTTTCAACCATATCACATGCTCTTCAAAAGCAGATTGATGTTTCCGTGGCAACCGAGTAAACTCAAACTTGCCATTATTCTGAGTGTTTCTTGTCAATGTTGGTTTAAAGGTTGAGCTCACCAGTCGCGCCATATTGTCTTCATCAGCAGCAAGATTTTCTTTTTTTTTTTTTTAAATCAAAAAAGACATTTTTCCAAAATGTTTAACTTGATGTGAATCCTGGTCTTTGCTCTTTGCAAAACTGCCATTCACCACCATCTCTCTCTCTGCAGAGTATGAACATAATATGAACACTTGAACGTAACACAGGCAGCAAAACACTAGTTGCATATAAATATAATTTTTCAGTGGTGGAGTTGCCATTCTCAATAGATTTTCTATTTGTCTTGTTTATAACTTGATAAAGTAGACTTATTCTCACAAATGTCATTTGCTTTAAGATGAATTAGTTAATTTAATGAGAGTAACTTGAACATACAGGCATCAAATGTTTGTCATTCAGAAGTGCATGCATAGGGCATCAACAACCTGCCATTTAATGTAATGCGGTTTAACAGTGGTAACTGTGAAGTCCAACAGTACTTCTACTTAAGTTGGATTTTTCTTGCTATTTCCATTGCTGGAGTTGTTGCTGTGCTCACATGTCCCCAGTGTATCAATATTACATTTACCTCAACTGCAACTTTAAAGATGAGCTCTGCAGCTTGTTTCTACTCCCATTCCAGCCCAGACACAGTTACATTCATACTAGAGTGACACTGTGACGACTGAGATTGTGACAAATGTTATGCCCAATGCCCATATGCTCTTTTTTTTTTTTTTTACCTTACTTGTTCTTTCCTCCTATTCGCCGAACCAATTTTCATCACTTAATTCTTGCTTGTGTTGACCTCTCCTTCATCCTTTCTTTCATCGCACTTTCTACATCCACTACTTTTGTCCAGTACCCCTTCAGTCCATAGTCCCTTCCTTCCTTCTTTCCTCATTTCATATTTCCTCCTTTTCTACCTTCTGTCCATCTTTTACTCTACTTCCCTCCACACCTTTTTCTCTCCTTTACACACCCCAACAATATGTCCCCCACTCCTCACTCCCAGTCTAGCTGTTTACCAAGTGTCCACTCTGTCATCGTGCACTATGACTGATGCTCCACCGTCACCATCCCTCTCCACAGTGTCACCACTCTGCATTCAAAATTCAATCATTTAGTGAAACTGCAGTCGCGCACCATCTCTCATCTCCACCATTCTGGCGCTGACTGAAAGGCACCATTGGCATGGCCTGCTGATGCCCTGCCTAGATATTAAACAGTTTGGACACTTGAAGCATTTTAACTCTGATGTGTTTTGATGGGTTTCACTGGCCTCTTGGGGATGATAGGAGTCACAGACCTATTTTTGGAAGTGGTGGGGGGGAAGGTTTCTGCTGAGCCAAACTCAGTCTGAACTAAGCTGAACTGTGACACCTGAGACTGGACATTTATTACCTCCTGGGCTGCTGAATGTAAAGCGATATGAATAGATCATTATTTGCATAGATTTAAAGTGGATTTAGCCGATGGCCAATTGAGATTAGAGCGAGAGAGGCAAGGTTTCGAATTGACAGCACATTGGTCATGTCATCTGACATTTTGTCACAGAAAACCATAAATGTCATTAAAATGACTTCATGGCTTCATGTGCATTCACTAAAATGTTCAAAACTCTTGCCAACTTGTATATCAACAAAACCATATTTTGAAGGAAAATGTCCATAGTGTCCATCCATGTTCCTCTTATGAATCCAAGCTGTTAAAGAGTCACAAATGTAAAGAGTCTCCAATTAAATCGACATAACCCTCTTTTATTATGAAGGGATTTGAATTCAAATCTGTCCTCCAAAGTGAAACTAAAATACAGTCAGTCAACATTTACATCACGATAAGTTAAAGCAAAAAAAAAA
Organism: Seriola dumerili; assembly: GCF_002260705.1. Classification (NCBI taxonomy): domain Eukaryota; kingdom Metazoa; phylum Chordata; class Actinopteri; order Carangiformes; family Carangidae; genus Seriola; species Seriola dumerili. The sequence continues at coordinate 134,923 of NW_019175599.1, forward strand.
CTTGTCTATTGCCACTTTAACTATCATGTCCCTGGGCTCTGTGATTGCATCTGGCTCACAGAGAGAGAGATCCCTATAAGCTGTCAGATAAACAGGTTGTTTCATCAGCAAAGCAACACCTCAGCTTAATCCAGACTTCCCTGCCTCACTCCTCTTTCAATAATGCCCCCCCCCCATTTGATTCTTGGTCCCTCATTCCAGACGTCTTGGATCTCAATCTTTGTCCTCCAGGAGACGCTTGTCTCTCCTCCCTCTCTGTGTGAATGTTGTCCTTGGGTTTTGCCCTTCATGTGCATGTGTGGTCTGTCCCGTTTCCAAGTCTTCATTGTAGCGAGGGGTTTGTTTGGCCCTTCGCTCATCCATATTCATATGTTTGCAATGTATTTACTGAGACCACTTCCCCATTCACTTGGATGGGAAAGTGGTCTCAGAATTTTGGACCCCACTCTATATGTAAATTTGACAGACAATGATGAAGGTCTGTTTTTGTTTTTCGGTATGATTGTTGATCATTACATTGGGGACACATTAGAATGTTCATACTTTTATTCGCCTTTGATTCTGAATACAAAATGGACAATAAAAAGACAAACATAAACATGACTTTAGCCGTCACACAAGGCTTAGTGTCTTCCACTTTATTTTACTGACAAGCTTCCTCCTCCTTCTCCTCATCTTCTACACCTCTCACCTTTCCCTCATTACCTTAGCATACCTGCAAAGTCAGAAATAACAGTGACGGTGTTAACAGAAGGAGGCAGAGCAAACCTGTTCTCCGTCCCACAGGCATTTATTCTACCACTGACATCATTCCCTTCAGATCTTTTATTGTGGTTACCCTCATCATTAAGACAATTGTGCAGGTCATATTCCCAGGTACATTTTTAAGCGATCACATGAAATTGGTCCATAATATTTTCATGATTAGTGCTTGTGGACCTGAAATTCTACACATGAAATTCTAAGTCGGACAAAGTCTCTGAGTGAAGTTAAAAGAAATAATATTTTATCTCCTTGAAATACCCAGACCAGCTTTTGTCCTTTTAAGAGTCGGTCTGGGAAGTTAGAAATCACTGCTGAGCCTTCTGAAGGTGTCGTGGGTTTAATTCAACGAAACATCTGTGAAAGGAGGTGCCAACTTGATAACCCCGGCAAGCAAAAGCTCGACCGTGTGACACGCGCACTCAACACTGTAACATTCAGATAAGGTGTCTGGTGAATGGTGCTGCCTTTCTGATGGTCCTGTGGATTTATTGTTGCTGTGCATGATGTCCTCTGTAGTTACCATTTGAGAGTCAGTACATCATTCCTTGGACATCTGAATTAGAATTCTGTATGTGAATCCTGTCCTTGGGTGATTGCACAAAGGAATACAACATTAAAAGCTTGTGTAGCCTACGTATTGCAACTCTTCTCTCTTGTCGACCATTGAATGAAGAACACAGTGTAATGTTTAACATTTTCAGATGGTGTGTTTAAAATATCCACTCTAAATGTAGCTATTTTTTTAAGACGGTGTATGAGAGTGACTCTCCAAAGTTTTGAAATGACTACACAATAAGTGAGTTGCTCAAAAATCTGACTTGGCTCTTTCTTTCACAACCTTTTTAACGATAACACAGGGGAAATTTAGCAGGTGCTCATATCCAGAATGATGTACAATATGTGGAGCAGTTCTGCAACAAAGGAGCAGCAGGTTGGATTCAGGCATTCAAATGCAAGCAGGTGGTGTAATGGGAGTGTGAGGGCACAACAACAGTACTGATGCACTTGAATAAATAAAAACCTGTGGAATATGTTGTGCTTGGTCGCTAAATAGTGTGGATGTATGAGGAGGGGTGAAAGTCTATATCTTTCACTTTTCAGCGAGAAGTTTGTATTGTATATAGTATCCACACCAATAAAGTAAGAAATACCATGAAGCACCACATAAAAACATCCCTGAAATGACCCTCAACTCTTCAAAACTGCTGTCCTTCCTTCTGTTAGTCCTTCATATTTTCTATAGTTCCAGCAATGGTCTTCTTCCTGTCCTATTTTCTGACCCTTCGGGCCTTCTTCCCCCCTCCGCGGTGGTAATATGAGTCACCGAGGGAATGCCTTTGAGCACAGTCAAAGTCGGAGACAGATTAGAAGAAATGCTGTGCTATGAGGCAGGTGTCAAAAAGAACCTGTGATTGCCTGGTTAGAAAATAGCCTGAAACCACCTTACATGCACTGCATGTATGCTGCGATGACACACTCATGCACGTATCCTTGTCCACCTATCTTTGTGGGGACCAGTGTTACGGCTGTATGTGTTCCTGGTGTCTTGTTAGTACTGTATTCCTCTCCTGTGTTCTCTACGGCTCGGACCAGGTGCTTCCTGATCAGACCTCCATTAAGTGCTCCTGGCCTGGGAAATAAAGTGCTTAAAAGCTCTGGTGCCAGCATCAGAAGGGTGAGGCTTCAAGTATGTGGACTGCTGGTCTCACTACCTCTCTCCTGGGTTTTTTTGTTGTTGTCTTTTATAGTCTTAATTTTGTGTCCTGGTTGTTTTATATATTTATGCTGATAAACTCTATGGACTTGGTTGTTTTACAGATGTCTTCCGTGGTTGATTTTGGTCACTGTTGGAGTGTTGTGTGCCCCATAGGGTCGCCCAAGCGTGGGGTGTAAGACATGATATAATGCATTCTGTAGCCCTCTACCTTAACCATCACAACTGAATGATTAAGCCTAACCAAACCTTAAAACATGTCTTCACCTTAAAAGTTAATGATTTACATTATGGAGACTTGCTTTTTGTCCCCATAAGGATGACAAGTCCCCTTAATATGACGGTGTAAACAGATTTAGGTCCCCAAAACACACACGCATACATACATACATACACGTTGTGAAAATAAAGTATGTCTTTGATAGCTAACACAGAAGTGCCTCCTGTGTCCTGCTGGCTATAACAGATGGCTTTAAACATGATGTCTTGCTGTGTGTGTGTGTGTGTGTGTGTGAGAAGCATGTTTCCTCTCTGCTGGTCTTTTTTCACTCCTCGCCTTAGAGTGTATTCACTGCAGGCCTGTCACCTTCAACATGACTCATGCTGAGATGTGTAACTGGGGGGGGGGGTAATACAAGTGACATAGCCTGAGTCTAATCAGATCTGTGGGCAAGTTCAAAAGTTGAAGGGTTAAAGATCAAAAGGTTACAGTGTAGGGGCCATAGAGTAACAGATCATATTATGTTACATATGATACAGACAAACCCACCATTATAGAGAACATGGTTGATGCGTGTGTGTATGTGTCTCATAGTATTTACAAAGGAGAGAGAAATACTGTTTCTTTCTCGAGTGACTGAAATCTTTAGTGAGAATATGTAAGGTGACGCTCAGAATGAGTTTACCTGAGCATCAATCTTATTTCTGAACGGCATTTACTAGTGACAGTGTTCATTTCCATGTGTGTATGCGTGTATGCGTACTAGCAAGCCGGGCACATTAGTATGTAAACAAATCAGGGCAGACTCAGGTCTCTCCTTTGTCGTAAATCATATTGAAAGTGCTCAGCCACTCGCACGCAGACACACACACTTATGAGCTGCTCAGTGAATCAGGTGGCAATGAGCTGGTTGTGGACCAAAATCAACAATGATTGGATGTAACATTACTGTTTAAAATCATAGTGTGTTTTGTGTGTGGGTGGGTGCACAGATGTGTTTGCATTTGTTAAGTTGAGAAAGAAAAAGAAACACTTGGAGAATTGCGTATTAGCACAAAAACATTTAAGTGTTGACTGTAGTGCTGTTGTCATCTTTTGCTTTTTAGTATTTTCATATCCTGATATCATTTCAATTTGCTTGTTGGACAAACACTTTTGAAGGGAATGAGCAATTGGCCCTTGTAATTGTATGTGCAAAGTTTGCATAAGGTCTGCTTCAATGATGAAAACAGAAGGGCAAGCTTAAATTGAATGGGTGGAAGTTAAAGTAAGGAGGGTGGAGAGGTAATAAAAAGGGCAAGAGAAGATGGGATGTAGTCATGGTGAGATGAGCAGATGAGGATGAATGTGATGATAGAACAAAATATAAAGAAAAGAAATTGAATTTTAATAGCCAGATTTTATACTTGGTCTCACCCTCCAAAATCTCTATCTCACACCATAATTTCCTCTTGAAATTGATAAAAGACAGAATATAGACAAATATATACTCTCCCAACATTTTCCTCTAAATGGTCTTAAAGCAGTTGAAAACCTCTTTGATGCACGACAAATACTTTTACTTGCGATACAACTAATGTGTCAGCTTTTTCGATAAAAATAAAAGTCCAACACTGGAGTTGTCCTTTGCACTTCGATTTGAATACTCTGCACCAAGGTAGATACTACAAGTTACATGAAAGTCTGAGATGTGCAGATGAAGACAATTCTCATTGAATATTTATGACAATTCAGGAGCACAGAGCTATTTTGCACACCTTTGGGGTTGGCAAAGGTAAGGCAATCACAGTTACAAAGTTCAACCAGAGTTCAAACAGGTATGACTTGCAAAGCAAAATCCTTGTGAAGAAGAGTCAGGTTTCTTCAGTGGATTCAGACAAGAGCAATGCTGTTTAAAATCCCAGCTCTATTTAGTTAGTTACATTCCTCACCTCTTTGCTCAGATTTACTTTGGCCTAATAGATTCAGTAGAAGACTGTGGCAGCAAAGTTTCCCCACAAGTGTGTATGTGTTTGTTTGTTTGAGCGAGTGAATTTCTGTTCATGCATGCATTCATGTGCGAATGTATGTGTGCGTACTCCTTCCTTCCTCCACAGCTCCGCTTGGTGTCACCGCTGTGAAAATGAGACCCCACTTCCCATTCAACCATGCCCAGTTAAACAAAGGAATAGGCAACTAGTTATCAACTGCTTGCACGACTGAATGTCACAAATGGTGCCAACAGGCTGTCAATTGGCCCTACAGCTCTAAATTGTATCACTGAGGACTCTGCAACTCAACAGCTAGCCCATCTTTTGTTGCAATGATGAATAGATCATAGAGGCAAGGTTCAAGAGGAACAGCACAACCGTGAACCCGGCGTAGGCGGGAAAGCAGTGAACGAGTAGGAAAAAAAGAGAGGAAAGGTGCGTGTAGAGCAAGAGCTTGAATGAGAGTAAATGAGAGCATCCAGCTGGATAACAAAAGAATATGAATAACAGGCAGTTGAGAGGAAAGTGAGGGGGAAAACCCTGCAAGAGGTGAAAGAGTTCATTATTTGTTTAAAGTAGAGATAGTGAGCATGGAAATGAAAAAGCTGGAACACTGAGAGTGGTCTGTGTAGGATGAAGAGATTCTTTGGCTTGTTTCTATCCTGAGGGTATGTGTCAATCAAAACTACGTGTCATTCATCACGCCCACACTTCTTGTCTATCAGATGAGAAACACGAAGTGCTGCATCTGTATGTGAACTTCCTCCTGGGCACGTGTCTCGCTCATATAGGTGAAGGTGAAGTTAATAACAGAAATGTTTTGTTGTGTTGTCTGTGTGTGTGTGTGTGTGTGTGTGTGTGTGTGTGTGCGCGTGTGTATGTGCGCCAATGACATGTGTAACTAACAGAAAGTAAAAGAACACCTTGCTGACAGAAATGTATGGGGATTTAGAAGAGAAGAGGTTGTAAAGGATGCTTAAAAAAAGGGAAAAGAAAGAACGAAAAAAGGACTTGAGCAGTTCAGACAAAGATAGAGAAGGTAATACAGAGAAAGAGGTTTGGCCCTCCCATAGGGGAACACACACACACACACACACACACACACACACACACACACACACACACACACACACACACACTGCAAGTATAAACACACATTCAGATGTACCATCTCATAATAGGGAACAAGCTTGTTAACCACACACTGCCTCAATACTGAAAATGTATTACACACATTACCTTTCCCTGGATGCTGGGGGTGGTTGAAATTTTCAAAAATACGTGCATGTGGAGCAGGGTGGAGTGTGTGTGTGTTTGTGTTTGTCTGTGTGTGTGTGTGTGTGTGTGTGTGTGTATGCTCTTACGAGTAGATTTAAGCTATATCTCTGAAACAGGATATCTCTGCCCAGGGAACGTTTTCAATAGCAGTCTGTTGTACAGTCGTGTGTGTGTGTGTGTGTGTGTGTTTGTTCTTTGCAGGGCCAGAGTGACCAATTAGAGAGCCTGTGTGAAACTTTTAGGAGAATTTCAGATGCTGCAAACTTTGTGCATTCACACGAATGTGTCTGTACGTTTAGCTACATATGTTGGGGATCTTTTGCTAAGCCCTTTATCTCTCTCGTTTGCCTCTGCTTTGTCTTTTTATTCCTTTACACATTTTCTCTCTTAGTTTTGTGTTCTTTGCCCAGGTATTGGCACTGTTTTGTACAATGTGCGTTTGAGCTGTTTGGCCTCTGTTAAAGTCATTTATTCATGATATGATGATCCTATGGTTGTTCATCATTAGCTGCTTAACCGTTATCTGACAATAAGAATTTTGACCAGTTAAACAGTTAAAATGTCCTGGGACATCACAACCATCTGAGCAGGTATTCACAGTTAACATACTGGGAACCAGACAAACCCACAACATGTTGACATTTTGCTATTTCTGAAGAAAAAACAGTAGACAAGCTGTCCGCTATGCTGAGGGCTGCGGTGGGCCTGGTCTGTTTTTATTTTGAGGTTTAATGCCAGTCTGACTCTGTGTCACGCAAGCAGCAGTCTGGCTGTTCACACTAGAAATGATTGTGTGTCTTTGCTCTTTTTTAAATCACATATAGAGCTGATCTTTATAATAACCTCATGAATTGATAATATGATACTTTTTTTGTGGTCCTTGATAAGCGGAACGTTGCTCCTCCTGCAGCTAACAACTAAGTTAAAAGGACTTGTGTGATGATTTATTGGGAGGGTCTTCTCTCCTGCCTGTGTGCTCATCTGTCTTGCTCTCTGTTTACACACTCATGATTGTTCCAGTCCACTACCATCTATTCTAAATAGTACATTTTAATCTTGTCAGTTAACGGTTAATGGTCGCTAAATGAGCGTCACCTATCGGTCAGAAAAACAATTCAAAATAAACATTCCTATATCATCTCATACGTGATGTACCAGTCTGAAAGCTGCCGACAAACACGTATTCACTCACAGCCTTCTTTGAGAAAAGAAATCTGTCCATTTCCAGAACCACTGTGTTTGCATGACTGAGCACTACAACATCAGTTTATTAGAATTAAAGCGATGCTATATTGGTACAGGTTGCATAAGCTAGAAAGCTAATAAATTCTTAGTGTGTAAGTGTGTGTGTACAAATTGACTTGGCTAACAGGTTAGTTGGCAAGCTACTTAGCCTTATGAAGCTGTAATTTTAAACTAGACAATTATGGTGTAGGGATGGGACGAGGAAAGAAAACATTGAGTGTATGTGTGTGTGTGTGTTCAACAGACGCAGTATGATTAGGCTGCAGTTTATGCTAGCTGTTTATCCCCATTACTGCTGCCAAGGAGCTTACCAGCTAAATTGGGCAAATTCTGGTCCCCTAAACAAATTACTCGCTCTATTTGAGGAGGGAAATCAAATTAAGAAATTAGCACAGATCCAGCACTGTACCCCAGCCAGTAATACTATTAGCTCTTAGTTTAGATTTCATCGTTATTCCATCAACAAAGCTTAGGGATACTGTTTAGATGCTGATGTTTATGGATTACCTTTACTTCACCAACTGTAAATATACTCTTAAGTTTTGATTAAATACCAAAGTGCATTTGTACCTACGGAATCTCGTGGGCCAGCGTGTCTCGCCTTTTGTTCTCCTGCTCCACCTCAAAGACTAATTGACCAATCGTTTGAAATCCTGCACCAGTAAATGCAGGGTACTGTAGATGCAGGGTGGCTGAATCCGTACAATGCCTCTGCAACTCTGGAGCACCGAGCAACTGCTATAATTTCAAAGACACAGTTAATGATTGTAATAATGAGTTTAAAGCATACAAATTGAAAATGGTTCTTAAAACAAAATCAGATACTTGCCTTTGATTCAAGACTGTTACAGTGTGATTACATGGGTTTCTCATTAATGTCACTATTAAGGCAATTACAAACCTTGATATAAACTATTTTAGAACAAATTGAATAAAGTGTGATTACATTTGCGCATACTGCATTTGTACACGCCTATATACGGACAGTATGCGGCTCCCGCAGGAGAAAGGACATTGGTTGATCAGCACATTACTGCAGACCTTTGAACAAAAGGAGAAGAGAGAAAGTAATAAGGAATAAGAGGATGAAGGGAGGGATAGAATAGAAATGTGGTTAAGGTGGGAGAGTGTGAGGGAGAGGAGAAAAAAAAAGAGCAGCAGGAAACAAAAAAAAAAAGGTGACGCAACAAATGAAATGATTGGATCAGTGAGCGAAAAAAGAGGACTAAGCTTCTAAAGAGAGATCGAGACAGGAGGAGAGAGTGAGAGAAGAGAAATCACCGACCATACGTCATCTGCTTCTCTCTTTTCCCGTACCTTTCTTTTCTTTCCCCGCTCACGTTTAAACTACCATCTCTACCCATCTCTCTTCCCCCTGTCGCCCTCCCTGTTTCTCCCAATGCACTCTCACCTGAGCAAGATTAATCGTTCCAGTCGAATCACATTACCTCCCAGCCCAACTCCAAACTCCCCATATACACACACACACACACACACACACACACACACACACACACACACACACACACACACACAGGGAGAGGGATTGAGACAGCGGGGGTCTGTGAGCCAGAGACAGAGGGAGATGGAGGACGAAGGGTGGGGGATTGAGGGAATTGAATGCATGGATGGTCTGCTCATTAAACTCATCACATTATTTTAGCCCTGTGCTTTATTACACTTAACTGGGACACTAGGCACTCAGTCAAATACACACACACACATTCACACATATTCCTGTACACACATCTCTTCTGAACTGCAGGTTTGCCATAATGTGTTTATGACGTAGCATGTTTAATTTGAGGAAGAGGATGATTCATGGCCCCTGATAACAATGCTTCATCATCCCACAGCAACTCTGGCATAAAGAGGGGGTGTGTGGGGCAGGAAAACTGTTGTTAATGGGATGCTAATCATCTCATAACCTGGAAAATGGGCTAACAGGCACAACTCCTCATGCAAATGTGTTTGTGCTTGTTTATTCATGTTTATGTGCATTTTTCTCTCTGCGTAGAGGTGCTGTGGTGTCCACAGTTGTGAGCTTGTGTGTCCTTGTGTGTGTGTGCGTGTGTGTGTGTGTGTGTGTGTGTGAGAGGGTGAATATTGATCTGTCACTATGTGCTCCATCACCCTGCCAAGCATAATAAGGAAGAATGGTACACTAAGCAGGTGCTCTCCTTCTGCTGATTTATAAAACATATGCACTGGAGTAAACACTTCAATCATTGCAAGGGGGCAAGACTTGGTGGATTAATAAAATTTACATGCTATAGGGATAATACATTCTTATTTCTTATGCATACGACCTCTTAAGGTATTTAGAATATGTTGGTTTTTTTTTTTTTTTTTTTTTTAAAGGTGCAGTGAATGAATCCAGGAATAATCTCTTCTTGGGGGAAAAAGAAGCTCAGTGTGTAGGGTAAATGGGGTCAAAACTGCCAGGAGTGAACTGGTAAGACTTTGATATTTATGAGTCTGTCAGGAGGCTACATTTCAGTTTTTACACTACGGAAAACAAAGCAAATGTTAAGAACGTGTTCTCTCTTATACCCTCAAACCACCTGAATATAAATGTGAAAATAAGGTCAATCTTATATGTCGAAACATGCATGAGGGATGTGCATATGTCCCAGCGAGACATGCTCACATGTTAGGGGATAATGCTTCTGCCTGCTTTGTCCATCCCTAAACATACTCACATCTGTCCTGATGCAACTGATATGTACTGTAAGTGTTTTGTTTTAAGATCCCGTGAGAGCTGGATTTCTTGAACTTACATCAGTCACATCAAGATGATTCAGATAAGCCGTCAATCATTTATATTTATACTGCAGTGGCTCACAGCCAAGTTAAAACGAACACCCATTTGACTGCTTATTTTAAAGAATAGTGCATTTTAAATAAAAATTTATATTGGTGGTAGAAAGCCAATTAGTCCGTGCTCATGAGAAAATTGCTGTGTATGTGTGAGGGAGTGTCTCTTGCTCTTGTCCTCAAACTCTCTCAGGAGACGCAAGCTGTTGTGTGCAGGGTGAGGCTGGTCAGGTCTCAGGGTGTGTGTGTGTGTGTGTGTGTGTGTGTGTGTGTGTGTGTGTGTGTGTGTGTGTGTGTGTGTGTGTGTGTGTGTGTGTGTGTGTGCGTGTGTGTGTGCGTGCGTGTGCAGTTTATTTAAACAAGACAGGAACACTAAGGGTTATTCTGGTCCGACAGCCTGTCCACTGTGTGAACTCTCCTCCTGTTTTAACTCAGAAAGAGGTGGATTTCTCCAACACCTTCATCTTTCTCACTCTGTCTCACACTCTCTCCTGTTCAGGTTGTTTTATCACTTGCATCTGTTTTGTCATTTCTCTCTTTTCGTTCGACCTCAGCCTTTTTTCTCCTCTACTACCTGTCAGCATTCATTTTTAATTCTTTTTTTCTCTCCTTTTACAACTGTCAGTGTGTTTACCCGTCTTTTCCCATCTCTTTTTCTTTGTGCAACACAAACATGTTTCTCTCTAACTCCTTCTTTCTTTCCTTCCTCATATTCCACCTCTGACATGACTGTCCGTCTCTGCTCCGAGTCTTATAACCCTGTCAATCAATCAGAGGTAATACAGTTTTATTTGACATGTGTCCCTGTGTCATTGCCCTCTGATAGACAGGGCTACACCGCCCATGGGCACTTTGTAAAATGAACAGGCCCCTCAGGATAGAAATGGTTAATAATATATAAATCAGATTGATGAAGGTGTTGCCCACCGTAATCTCCTCATGTGCACACATAAAGTACTGGTGCTGAGAGATGCCGCACTCTGTATGCAATAAGTGTATGAATCCACCTCTTCGGGTGAATGTGAAGATGAATGGAGGGTTGTGAACCGACCGTTACTATTATTACGTTTGTATACTTGTACTTCTGTTTTGTGTGAAGTAAAATGAAATGAAACATGTTCTTCCTTAAAACTACAATTGAGTGAAGGTAGATTTATTCTGACCATCATTCCTATTTGTAATTCTAAGATCATACTTAGCAGGTTAACTGTGTGTGATCAGGGAATACAGCAACATTGCCAAAAGCAAGCAAAAGCAAAATTACCGAAGCACTTGCAGTAGTTTTGTGTGCACAGTTTTCCCGTGCAATGAGGAATTGTTCCCAACATTTTGTGTGTGCTCATTTTTGGTTTTACCTCCAGAGATGTCGAAATATGACAACAGAAACCCATCTCTTAAAAATTACATTTAGTTGCTACAAATTTGCAATTCCAAGTAAGTTTTATGAGAAATATTATGGCAGCAAGATTATATTTTGATGAATGATCAAATGTTCAACAGGGACATATCACCCAGTGTTCACTGACAACCTTTTTTTTATTTGCTTTCCTCCAATGTCAAGCATGATTTATGTTCCTCTTTATGGTTTTTATGGTTATGATCTATGTAAAATATAGATGGTGTGACATGGGTCATGTTTACTTCATTGCCATTTAATCACAGTCACAGATCATTCCCTAACTTAGGTGCTTTTGTCGTGTGAACCTAACCACACATAGGACATGAAGTCTGGCCTCCAATGTCAAACTCCTGCATGTTGTACATCCTGGGATCCACCCCAACCACCTCCACACGACTCGAGCTTGGGACGAACATGGGGCACTTCCCTCACTCAAAAATTGCTGCTTCTGAACATAATCCTGGCAGCAATCACAATTTTGGCAAACTGTATTTTGCAAAATGCACAACAAACAGTTGTGTTTAAATGTCATTTCTAGAAAACAGAGTTGGAGAATAAGACCGGAGTTGTAATAAACCACTATTATCCTTAAAATAGCTTTTCCCTTTTGTGTTGGCAGGTACACCTGCAGTTTGTGCATAGATGATTTAGATCACCTGGGTTCTTTTAGGTGTCTCATGTTGCTTTTAAAAAGTCTCATAGCAAGGTTCTGATTGCTGGACCTTTTTATAGCCAACAAATGCTGATGATTTGCTTTAAATTTAATACGCCTCACTATTGTTACAGTGATTTTCTCCTGCTTTTAAGTTGCAATTTTTAAAGTTTGTCATTATTTTTTACCTCCACACATGTGAAATCAAAATATATTTGCAGTTTATTTCATATCTTATTATTAAACTTTGAAGATGAGTGGCACAGAAAATAAAATGTTTTACATGTCTTCAATTGCATAATACCTATGAAATGGGTTGTAATTTGCAGAAAAGGGACTGGAATTGCACTAGATTTCCAACAAGTTGTGTCTGAATATGCATAGCATCCCAGCTTTATCATCATAACATGATGATTGCTTCCTGCACATACAACTGTAATTCTAATTCATGTATGACTGAATGGATGGTTTATGTAAACTAGCTCCTGAATTATTCATACTATAGATGCCTGTCAAAGGCTAAATTTTCTGCTGTGTGTTTGTTTGTGTTAACGTGCATGCATGAATGTGTGTGTGTGGTTTTGTGTAAGCTTAGTAAGTATGTGTTTCCGTGCATTAACGTGTCCAAGTGTGCTTGTGTAGGTGCATGACTGACTAATGCATGTGCGTCTGTCGTCAAATTATTGTCATCAGCTCAGGATAGTCATTTGGGCTTGACCTCACGTAATGGGGTTTGACAGCCAGTGGCTAAGACAATAATTACAAACACACAGACAGCCTGTATCAAAGCCTGCTGACTAGAATAAAAATCATTTTAGAGCTGTTGTTACTAAAGAGAAGCAATTATCTGCACACAATACTAGGCTCAGAGAAAAAAAGGGGAGGAAAGCAAGGAAACGTCTACTGCAGTGGGTGCAATCCTGTCCTTTGTTTAAAAAAGGAAGGTTCATTTGTACTGATATTAAAGGACTGAGCTGAATACCTAATAATAAAGGTTCAAGGTGTCACTTGGCTCTTGGATTCCCCTTCCTCCTTTATTGCATTTCTGATACTATAGTGAGTCATCTTCCGCCGCTTTTCCCTCCATTCTCCTTCACCCTCTCTCCTCTCCACTCCTGTCCTCCCCTCTTCTCCTCTCCCCTCTCAGTAGATGTCACTGCAGTTCCACCACCAGCCAGGGGAGCGGGCGGATTGCAATGCATCGTGGGACACAGACGCCCGCAGGTGACGATAGCAGTGACGAAAAGGGGACTGGAGGGGAGGGGAGAGGTGTGGAAAAGATATAACGAGGGGGGGTGGGGTGGAGGACAGATAAATGGAAATGGAGGGGAGGAGATGGGGGCGAGACTTTGATTCCGTCTTTACAGGTAGCTCTGGTGGGTTTGAACCAAAATACAACATATAAATCTTTCACATGCATCAAATGCACAACCCTGCTTAGAACATGTGCGTGTACACACACACATACATACAGTAGTATACAAGCACATGCCGAAACTATTAAGAATGATGACCCATAAGCAAACACACACACACACACACACACACACACATACACATAGAAACACGTTTTACAGAGATGCAATTAACTATCGTGCCCCCATCTACTATCAGTTAGTAATGAAGAGATAAAGTGTTGTGGCATCAGGGGAAATGTGAGTGAAGATAGAGGTGTTGTTGACTTGTCTCTGTCAAACAGATAGCAATCTGCCAGCTCTCCAGTGTTCCACCACTTCCGCTGATTGGAGCTCTATGTAATTACTTTATTCAGTATGGGAAATGAAAAATATCACTGCTCATCTCATGACATTTCAAGTAATGTTTTACTTTGCTCATTACATGGAACTTGTGTTGAGCAATTCAGTTTTTTTTTTTTTTCTTTTGGCTTTTGTTTTTTGGCAGGTTAGTTGTATGTTAAAGAGTATCAATGCCATCACATTTATTTAGTTTTCATTAGCGTAACAGATATTACATCATAAAAGCAAATCCCTGTAATTTTTGTCTTAGTTTAATCACTTTTAAGCCACCTGATAAACTGTAGATTATTTAACCCCATGTGATTTGACCCAGCTTCCTCGGGCAGATCCCTTGTGGTTGATCCAAAATCGAAATTTAAAAAAATGAGACAATGTGGCCTTTGCAAAGATCATATTACAAGATTACGCAATATTTTTCTCTTTTCAGATGGTCACCACATCAGTTTAGGTAATCAGAGTCAAACTCTTCTGCTACAACTTGGCTGAGACACGGGGCAAATCATACTGTGTGTTGGACCCTAACCAGTCACTCGCCATCTTTCACCATGACATAGTACATAGGTGATCTGTAAGGTGCCAGGTACCGAATTTACAATTCCATGTTTCTGTATGTAAAAAAGGTTTATTTGTTTTTTTGTGCATGTGCAGGCAGTGATGTCATACTCAAGGGTTTGATTAATTTGGTGTAATGCTCCGGGGGTTTTCGTCATATGGTTCCAGGTTATCTGAAATAAAGTAGACAGTTCACAGTTGTGCATGGTAAGATAATAGAAAGGAAAAACTCTTGTCTTTTTATTGAGACATCGTTAATTAGAGTGAGCACTTGTCAGACTGGCAATCTTTGTTCCAACAAATTGGCAATCATTTGTTTGAACTTTTTGCTGCTTTTTGTTTATCTATTTTCTAAGAACCCTGATCAGCTGATCAAATCTATCATAGAACTCATCAGCTGCTTGCTCTGTCAAATCAGATGCTCTTTTTAAATATCCTAATTAATCATACTGCACTTAGATTGTAACCCCCACTGCTAACACAGTCAGTGCCCTATATTTCATCAATGCTTTAGCTCTACTGCTGGGTAATGTTAGGTCAACTATATAATAATAATAAATAAATAATCTTTACAGATTTCATTAGAAAGAAAAAAAAAAAGAAAGAAAAAGAAAATAACTGCTTGTAAGTCCAGAAAACACAACTCTAACACACACACCGGATTTCTGCAATAAAAATTTAGGACAGTTCAAAAGCTCAGTAGAGCGATTTTGAGGTTGTATCTCCCAGTTTTTTTTCCCCTGAATGATCAGACCTTGTCACTGAAAACAAGCGAGTCCGACTGCCACTGTCTGCTCTCTGTCTCCACTGATGGTGGACCATTTACCAATAAGAGTGTTTTGGTTGTTAGAGCAATATCCAGGTCTTTTCTAGCCACTGAGATGAACCACGAATTGCACCTCTCATAAGATGTGAGATCACTGGCACATTCCTGCCCTCTGTGCAGGATGGATTGGTCAGAAAAAGGAGTGATTTTAGTGCATATCTAAATTCAGTGGGAAGTGACAGTGTTTGGTAAGAAGCAAGAATGTGCAGGTGGGCAAAAATGAACAGTGCCAGTACTCCATGGGGGGTGATTGCGAGCCAAATTCAAGCAGTGGATAATACTCCAATACATGCAGGGAATTTCCACATCATAGTAATTCTACGTAATGTAATTACAGTGCTTATTTACGGTGCATTTTAACTTTGACAAAAGTGGTCCAGGCAGAATTTATACAGTTGCGTACGGATGTGTTCTCTTTTAATGTGCAGTCGCTCTCTTGGGTAAACGCATTGTCGTCTGAGTGTTTGGTTGCACTCACTGGATACTATTAAATCCTTTTCAAGTACCCGTTTCACAAGAGAACCATGGAGACGTGTGAGTGGCATTGCTGGAGAAACAGAGTAGGGTTTGTGCGTGTATGTGTGTGTTTGAATTGTTTATGTGTGAGCATAGATTTCCTTTACTGCTCGGGCGAGCCTGTGTGTCAGTGTGTCAGTGCGTGTGTGTGTGTGCGGTTGTAAGCGTTTTTGTGTGTCACAGTTCAGCGGCAGACAAGTGGAGAGGAGCATTAAACGCCCTCTTCCTCCACTAATCAGGGATTAGACAGTGTTTAAGAGCATAAGAGAGAACCATAAAACAAATGAGTGTGTGAAAGAGACGGTTGAAAACGCCTATGAGGAAATGAAATGAATGGCTGGCTGTTGTTTGGTGTTAGTCATGTCTCAATAGTACCATGAATGTCTAACAAGCTGGCTTTTGATTTCCTGAAAAATCTCAATCATTTCCAGCTTCCTTTGTTTCCTCTTTACGTTTTTGAGCATTCCTCCTTCACATTTGCCTCCTGAGCCACTACTGCATGCTTACTTTGAAATTCCTGAAAAATTCATGTGCAAAAGTGGAATACGAGCAAATGTTATTTTTACTTTTTGCCAGTTCATTGATTGGTAATTTACAAAGAAGGTAACATGTTTTTGAATATTCACGCAGTAAAAAAACATTTGAAATGTCAGAGGTCTGAAGTGACTTGTGTTGTGTGTCAAACAAAAACAAATTCATTTAAACATTCCCTCACTAAGGCCACACCTGCACTTATATGTTTTCATTTTTAAATAATGCCTTTTAAAAACTAGAACGATCTCCATCCAGACAAGCATTTGAGCTCCATATCAGATACAATCTCCGTCCATACTCACACACCTGAAAACGCATGACCATCACGCACACTGGGCATGTACTTGAAGGCGTAAACAAGAAGCAGATTGTCCACTCTTCAGTTAGTTAGTTGCATAAAATACTCAGAACAAGGAACAGGCAAAGGCAGTTGGAGCAGAATTTAACCGCACAACAGCTGCTAGCAAAGACAACAAGGTCAGAAACGCTTATAGTTCGTTATCCATGTCGCATTCGACTTGTTGTGACTGATGAGACCCAATCAGTGAGCGAGCGTGTGTGTCTGCGTCAGCATTTGCTTGACTAAAACGGGGGGACAGCAATGTTTCCAAGAGTCTCCGTTTTAGGGCTCGAAAACTCCAGAGTATTGTGGACACCAGGTGTAAAAGTAGCAAAAGTTTTCAAACTAAAATGCAGTCGTGTGGATTTTTGCGGCCTTCTCATTCATTCATTCATTCATTTCAGTGAGGGTGTACACCATTTACAATGCAGGGCTGTCCCGCAAAAAATTTAAACCTGGCTCAATGCTGCTTCAAGGCTATCCTGCGTCGTCAGGTAACACCGGTGCATTGGCCAGTCAAACACGTGCAGGTGCACATTACTAACTTTTCAAAGTTGTAAAATCCTCCCTCAGAGCATTACAAACTGCCGCGTGCTGTTTTTGGCATCTGATGTTTCACTCAAACCAGCCTACCAGAATCACATTGCATTGCCTCAACAGCAACACCCCCCCACCCCCCCACCCCCCCACCCTCCCCCCAACCCCCACCCCCCGATGATGCCTGAACAAAACTCTCTCATGATACACTTCACTTACACTTGAATAAGTCATACTTACTGCCATTCTGGCAGCGTTGCAGCTACTGCAAAACGTTTTGGCAACTTTATTCCAAAAATGATAACTTGACACAACTTGGAGAAAGGTGATGCCATTTTTGTTGCATGTGCATAAATAGAGGTTTGATGAGAGGTGGGGAACTGAGGTACCAGAGAACAGGGTAAAGTGAAAGTGTGACAGAGAGAAAGGGAGAGACAAAGATACATGCAGAATGAGAGGGAGAGAAAGAGATGGAGAGAGAGGAGGAAGGGGAGGAAGGCAGTCTTCCTGTGGATGTAGAAATGATTAATGTGAAGCTGTCATAGAGGTGGAGAGGGGAAACCACAGCGATGGGGGAAGAGTCATGGCCAGGTGCAGAGAAAAGAGTATGACAGAGGAAAGAGAGAGAGAGAGAGGGAGAGAGAGGGATGACAGCATGGAGGTATGAAAAGGTTTCAGGACATATACGGTAGAGAGCGAGAAAGAATGTATGTGTGCAGGGAGAGAGCGGTGAAAGCATGAAAAGGGTTTCAGGAAAGACTGCTTAGAGGGAATGAGAAGAAGAGAAAAGGAGGGAGCGAGTGAGCAAGGATGGAGGTGTGAAAGAGGATACAGCAGAGACCACTGAGAAACAGAGAGAGAGGTAAAGAGAGCAATATAGAGACAGACAGGGACACCAAGAGAGAAAGAAAAGAGATAGTGCTACCTGCTAGGATGAGAGACCAGTGATAGAGTGTCTTATGGTTTCTGTATGAGTGCCTGCTGTGCGTACGTGCGTGTGTGTGTGTGTGTGTGTGTGTGTGTGTGTGTGTGTGTGTGTGTGTGTGTATGTGTGTGTGTGGGGAGAAAGAAAGAGAGTCAGGTGGAGGGAGAGAGAGAAATTGGGAGGGGGGGATCAACTGTGTGAGAAGGATGAACATGTGCTCTTTGTCACAATGATGCCCTGATTGTTAAGCGTGTGTGTGTGTGTGTGTGTGTGTGTGAGAGAGAGAGAGAGAGAGAGAGAGAGAGAGAGAGAGAGATAGAAAGCTGGAAAAAGATCAACGGTGTGAGAAGAATGAATATATGCTCTTTACTACAGTGATGACCTGATTGTTAAGCATGTGTGTGTGTGTGGCACTATGCCATAAATCCCACCTTTGTGTGAAACACACACTAAGTTGGTCTGCAGCTGCAGTTATTGTTCAGCTTCCCCTTTGACCTCACTTTGCTTTATTACCCTATTCCATCAAATGGCTTTTTCTATTGTGCATACCTGTCATGGTGTGTGTCTTTGTGTGTGAGTGCTTGCATCGTAACATACTGTAACACAACAATAATTTGTGGAAAGGGTGGTAATGGGAAACAAGGTTGTTTGCACTGAGCCCTCGGTCCAAGTGGCTCCATTTGTTTAAGTTCGACTTGGCAGTTGATGGATTTTCCCTGAGAAGAGGCGAATCCATCAGTGTGCACTCCGAAGCATTATGCACACATGTGGTGTGTGCACATTCACACAAACACACACACTGTTAAAGAGCATTTCCAGTATTTGTCACCTTTAGTTTTATTCTTATATTTTCATGAGTAAGGTTTTGGTGATGATAACCAGTTTCTCACCACCTCTGATGTCAAGCTCAGGGAAACACAATGGTTGCCCCGTTTGAGTCACAATATGTTTTTTTTGTTTTTTTTGCATATCATTCAGCCCTAACACCATCTTTCATAAATGTACTGTACATAAGTGCATAAATGAAACATCATAATTCCTCTGACTATAGTTTTACCTCACTTTACACTTGAGATAAAGTTTCTTTCTGAGAGACACTTTCTCCAAATCACATCTGCTTTTCACCAGACAGTAATTAGAAAATCAGAAGTTGTATTATTGTTGAAACATAACCTTCCCCCAGGGACAGTAAAACGTACTGAACTGAGCAGCAGTAAGAAACTCCTGTGAACTGCAAAATGCTAAACTGCAGTATAGTTGACCATCTACCCCACTGGCTTTGAATTTTAATCGTCCGAAACTGTAAAATCATTTTTATGACATTTCCGTTTGCCTGATTATTATGCAGAGGACAGACACGGGCAATATGGGAAGTAAAGACGGGATAAAACGCAACACAAGCTGTGAGCTGGATGTGAACTGTTACGAGTTGCTATGCAGCAGAGTTTACCCCGCAGGAAAGTAGATTGTGTTCTGCCTGGAGTTTTATGCCAACCTGCCTCAAAAAAAAAATCTTCTTTATTGGTCTCAGTGGAGATTGCGCCACCTTTGGGCCAAGAGCTACTTCAGAGGCCTTTGAGAAAGGAATAGAAACACAGGGGGTCATCCACTCGCTTTCAGAATTACAGAGTTATTAATGCTCACCGTTTTACAGTGCATCCCCCAAAAAATTTGTACTGCTCACCCGAAGATGAGGTGATTTTTTTTTTTTTTTTCTTCTACATCTGTAGCTCACCGTATCTGCCAGAGCATCTGTCACAGCCTGGTGACAGAGAGACGCAGCAGCATTCATAAGAGACTGAAACTTACCATATATAGTCTCATTGAAACAAAGTGATACAGACCTAACAGTTCTGTTCGAGACGAGCAGCAAGACCTCAGTAACAAGTGTAGAAAACACAAATTGAGCACTATTTGTCAGGGATGGTACAAATTGCTCTTTCCCCCTCTCAGTTCTCCTGCCAGGAGGACTTTTTCTGCTTAGCTCTCTCCGTCTGTTTCTCAGGTATACAGAAGTACATCGAGTTGCTTCTATCCGTCTATCTATCTATCTAGGTCTCACTCTCTTCTTCTCTCACTCAATTCTCCCCTCCCATAATTCAGTGCTCACTTTCTCCCTCATTCCCATTATCTCAGTGCAGAGTGTGTAGGTGGTACGGCGTACATGATGGCTGATTAAATAGTACAAGCAGCCCATACTAGAGGCTTCATTAGTCATAAAAGGCCAATTCACCAACAATTAAAACCAGCTTCACTGACTTTAATGACACCACAAAGACAGCATGAGCTCCACCACTTTATGAAATAAAGGGAACCCAAGACCATTGAAGGAAATATGGAAAGAGGGTATAGAGGGGAGGATGATGGGGCTTTGAGGATACATGCACATTTGGTGGTATGATTGCAGCCAAAAAAAACAAAAAAAACAATTGTCTACACTGCTTAACATGTGGATGATGAGGGTGATGTCAGTGCTCAATAAGATGACAAAGGAACAAGTGTCTGTGATTGTATTTTCATACAATATATTCTGTCTGTTACAGGTAAGACTGTAGTTAAAGCAATGCATTGCAACTGATTTACTGAATTATAACAGTTCATGCAAGTACAGACATAGAAGAAAAAAAAAAAGATTACAGTAGTGGGAGGAAATGCTGGTGAACTCTATCTGTCTGAAAATGTCAAATCAGCTTTCCCAATCCAGTTTTTAGATCAGCTTATTGTGCATTTTTAAGAAAGTAGGCTAAAGCTGGTGAGAACTGTTTAACAGGCTCTAGCATGTTTATTGATATCGGGAACTTTTGTTATCCCAATTTCACTGAAGAGTTTCAGCAGCATGATTTCACATCAGCCTGTTTTTTTTCTGATGTTGATATATGCAAAACAATTCTCTATAATGAAGAGAGGACTATTTCAATACACAGATACAGGACGTGCCTGTCATTTACTTCTATTTATACTGCAAATGTACCTTGTGGGGGAATGAATGAGAATGTTCTTTTCACTGTCATCTTATTCTACAAAATAAATGCACCTTATATAATGATGCATAGCTTGTGGCGCACTATGACATAATGTACATGACATCATGAGGCGTCACAGCTATCAGTGCTTGTCGGCTGCGATAATAAGACCCTAATTATTCAGGATTCTTGGAGTCTCTGAAAAGTCTCTTTGAATAATAAGATTCTAATAAAATTCTTCCCAGTGCAAAAGACCAGTAGGCAAGCAGATGCTGCATACATACATTTGAATAACATACATTGAGTAAACTCACTGGACCATAGTTACTGCCATAAAGAATTTTCTTCAGTGAAAATTTCTTCAACAGTTCAAACGGTTCTATTCAACGGCCGCAATAAAAGAAGGGATCTTACATTGGATAAATCTCTCTTTTAGAATTATTTTCATAATCCTGAAGTATTGTCTTTTGTTGACTTCTTTCAGTGTTTTCTTTTTTTTTTTCACAATTTCACTATTTCTCACAATTTGTTTTCTCTTCCTCTAAACGTGGTTTCTTGCCGGGAGTGGGTGGTGGTGATGATCACTTGCTAAGAAGTTCAGCCATCATTGCATTTACAATTCAAGAGGCTATAATATGCCCTCTGAGCAGCACTACTTCTTCAGGGTAGACTGGATGCTACAGTGGCTTCGAAGTGATGAGACAGTCTGGCCGGCACGGAGCTATCTGGTTAGCATGCTAACAATGGTTTAACTGTCCACAATGCAGCTGGCACACTGCGCTGGGGCCCAATAGCCGTCGGGGGCCCATCACACTGACTGTCATAGTCTTTTATATGTTTTATTGACATGTTCCAAAACTGCATGTTCTATTGAAAATAAACATTATTTCCCAGTGCAAAAGACCGGTAGACAAGCATTATTTTGGTTACTTTCTTCTCAAAAGTCACTAAGTAAGGCTCGATGGGAAATCCTAATTTGAGCTCGCTCCCTGTCATTTGTGATAACTTGTGTGAGTTGATGAACTTTGTGAAGATGAGCGGCTTAGTGACGGCGAGAGTCATTTCAGAATTAATGTCATCAACTCCAGCCTGAACATCATCAGCCAGCTTTCACAGAGGTTCACTTTTATGTGTGAAACTAATGAACTGTTCCATGCAATTCACCCTGCCACACTGAACAGTGCTCAGAAACACTTGACCAGGACACACAGCGTCTCATGGACCACTACAGCAGGGATTTATCTCCGAGTTTCCCCCACCAACTCCTTGCATTCAGAGCCTACTTTAAGTCTGAAATAGCAAAAGAGCCAACTGTGAAGGATCTGGCTTTGCAGTTATACCTCATCATACCCTTCACTGTTGTGACTGCAGGGTGCTCATTCTCCAGGCTCAAGTTGATAAGGTCTTATTTAAGGAGGAGCATGGGGCAAGAAAGGCTCAGTGGATTGGTTATCCTCTCAATAGGGAACAGCAGAGCTAGGAATTTAGACATAAGCAGTGTTGTTTAGGACATTGCTGAGCACAAGGTCTGGCAGACTAATTCTAATGAGTGAGTACAGGTTTCTCCCTTTAATTAAGTGGGATCAATATTTTAATGTATAGCAATGTAAGCGTTAATATGTTGGAAAATGCCTACTGTGATCTGTGTGATAACATGTGGCCCCTCTGACACAAGCTAAAGATTTGCACCACAGCCAATCACAACTACATTACGCTACTGCATGCTAACTTTAGCAGAAGTAAAGAAGTGATAGAAATAGAAGCAAAACAAAGTCTCAACACTGGCGTTGCTTTCCTCTGCTGGAGAGAGCCCATGGCGAGTGAAGGAATGAAGTCGGTCTTTTGTGTCTTTCTTTCATCTCTGTTTCCCTAAGTCATCATGTCTGCTTTCATCTTTTCTCGTTGTACATCAATGATTCTTGAAGTTTTGTGATACAGTGTGGGATGTGAGGATTTTAGACACTCTGACCCTACAAATTTATCATGCAGGGCCAGAGGAACAATGCCTTTTCATTAGGCCTGGTTTTGCAGGAGAGGGAATGACATTGATTGGCCGAGGGAATGGGGATTGACATTGATTGGTCCGGGCTTGTTTGTGCGGGCAGGAAGTGATTTGCATAATGCAGACATTCGCAGTCTGCAGTGGCTCTGTACGTGGTGAACCAGGCCAGAATGTAAAAACCTGGACTTACCAGGTAAAAAAGGGAATCACTCAGATGGAATGTGTGCACTGTCATCTACTTTTATGTGCATGTAAGCTCATTTTGGCTTCATTGAGATCATAATTTTGGTCAATTTCACAACTTAAGAGGATAGAAACAGAGTTATGGAAATACTCAGTTGGCACAGTGACGGCAAATAGAGCGAGAGAAAGACAGTGATGATATAAGTTTGTCAGAGGGCCAGGAAATTCAAACAGAAGCAAAGAAACAAGTGAGAAAATGAGATGAGACAGAATGAAAGGGAAAACAAAAAATAAAGGGCTGAGTGAGCAAGAGAGAGAGTGATAAAGAGAAAGGGATAAATGCCAGGGGAAGGGGGAAGAGGAGAGAAAATCAAGTGCAGACAAAATAAAAGAAAGTAAGAGAAGAAGGCAGGGGAGAAAAGAGAGCAGACACAGGAGAGAACAGAGAGAGTGCTGTGTCTCCTGGTTGTCTTTGTTTACTGTGACAGGGACAGGTGGAGGCTGACAGCAGGACCTTTTCAGAGAGCCAGTTAAATAAAGAGGGGATGGAGGGATGGAAATGAGCAGAAAGAGAAGAACAAAAGAAGGAGGGAGACTCCGAGACTAAATGCCAGTCCCCAAATGGCTGCCAAGCCTTCTGTTCACTTCCTGCTCGGAGTTGTAGCACCATGTGGTTGATCAGCAGCATAGATCAAACTGCCACGATTAATTTGACTAGCTCTTTGTCTGTTTACTTTAAGCATTAGTTTTTGATTATGGTGCGAGTAGTACACAGAGACCTAAGTTGATTTTTATATGTGAGCGATGGCATATGCATTTGTTGGAAAACATTGATATCTACGCTCTATAGATGGCAATGTGGGTCGGTCAGTTGGTCCTTTACCCACTTTGGTCCAGACTGAAATATCTGGTCAGCTATTAGACTGACTGCCATGGAATTTGGTGCAGGCATTCACAGAGTTTTTTTTTTTTTTTTTTGTGAATTGCCTCAATAACGATTCCATGGATTGTTGTGAAATTTTTTATTCACATTCATGGTGCCCTTGAGAATTAATCCAAATTACTTTGTTTTCCCTATTTGCATGTTTTCACAATAAAATGTCTTAACTTCTACAAGATGAATTGGCACAAAATTTTGCACATGCATGATTCCAAGATAATATATCCTACTGAGTTTGGTGATCTCCTGGCCCTCTCCTCTTGTGCCACCACTGAGTGAAAACAACTACTGGATAGACTGCAATGAAAATTGGCGCATACTCTGCAACAGTTCCCTACAGGATGAATTGTAATAACTTTGATGAGCCACTGACTTTTCATCTACAACCATCATCAGAAAGTCCAATACTTTGATTTTCGACCAAGTACCTGCAGAATTAATGACTCTCCCATCAGCCTCAGCTGCACTTTGTGTTTAAGACTCATTAGCAAGTGTTAGCATGCTCAACTAAGATGGTGAACATGGTGAACATTAAATCTGCTAAATGTTAACATTTAGTGAAATTACAATTTATGGAATAGTATTTATTGCAACATGTTAAACTTTTTTTTTTTTTTAAATTTCAGTGCTTTTTTTACTTACTAAGATGCAGTTGAGTGAAATGGGTAAACATTCTTTCTCACTCTCTCTCTCACATGCACGCACACACACATAGACCATCCTTTGAACCTATTGGGTATTATGGGATTGTCTCAAAGTGATTACAGAGGATCATGGGTACACCAAAAAAACAACAACAACAAAAAACAAAGATGCACGCACGGACTAACACACACAAGCACGTGCATACACACCCACAGAAAAATCGCTCGCACACTGATAGACTCACACTCGTCAAGCCAGGATGTCCGGCCTCTTTGACAGGGATAATCCTGTGGCATCCTGAGAGAGGGTAAAGTTAGGAAGAGACGATCCCAAACCCGGAAAAGCCGATTAGAGGCTGAGGGAACAAAACCCAGGCAGCGGGAGAAGGAAGGGGAGAAACAAGTAGCTGAACGCCAAAGCCAAGCCAACCCTGACACAAGAGGCCGGTTATGCCTTATAGACCAGGAAAACAGAAGGGAGGGAGGGGAGGGGGGTGGATACAGAGTGTGAGGGCAGATTGTAGGGAGGGAGAAGGAATACTATGGGGAGACATGAAGGTGTGGAAAAGATGAGGGAAGATATGAGGAGAAAAAAAAAGAGCGGATGATGAATAGAGATAAGAACTGGGGGGAGGAAAGAAGGGCAGAAAATGGAAAGAAAGACGGAGGGAGATACACGTGGGATAAGAGAGGCTTGAGAAAATGAAGAAGAGAGAAAGAGACAGATAAATTGACAGACATTGAATATTATCATAAATTGAAGGGACTGAATAGTGATGAAAAAAGTGAATCCAGCTGGGTGCGCATGTCCTTGTCACTCTACTCTAGTTGATAGTCGAGGACTCTCTTTCCCTCAATTTCTCTTTCTGTCTGAGTCAGTCTCTCTCTCTCTCTCTCCCACACACACACACACACGCACAAGCAGTGGAGCTCTCCATCCCTTCCCTTAGTTTCCTCATTATGTCCTTGTCCATGACCAAGGATATACTGGACCTCTCAATATCCATGGAGAGACGTTGGAGGCCAAAAGATAATGACTTCAAAGAAAGAAAGGAAAAGAGGGATAGAGAATGCGAGGAACTGGGAAAGAAAGTGGGAACTTCCAGCAACATAAGAAAAAATAAATAAAAAGAAAGATATTTCCTTATCTCTTAATTTCTCATTATGTAGTGACCTTTTTTCCCACAATTTCTGCTCCTCTATATCACTCACTCTCTGTCTCTTTTTTTTTCCCCTTCACTGTCTCTTTCTCACTCTTTTTCTTTTGTCTATGTGTCTCTCTATTAATCTCAGGGCTGTAGGGCTTGTAGAGTTGGTATTTCCACACAGTGATAAGGGCCTTTATAAAATGAGTCTGACACCGGAGAGGTCATAATGTGTTGGAAGCAATAAAACACGAAAACACACACACATAAATGCGCATACACACACACATTCTCAAGCTCATGTACATGTGGGCGCACACACACACACACACACACATACACATACACACAGACAAGACTAGATCCTATCTTGCTATAGTAAAATAGTGTGCAGATACCAGCGGTGATAGATGGATGGGGGAGGCTGATAAGTCCTGATAAGTCCTGGAAACATAGACCGAGACAGATAGGTAGAACATAGAAAGACTCTCATAACAAGGCTGGATTATGTGTTCCAGCGAGTTGTTCACCCTTTCCATCACCGTGGAGTCAGCTGATCTACATTCAGATCGGAGCTGAGACCTTGCGGTTACACTTATTTCAGTTGGATTTGCGAGATGCGATCACGCAGACTGGATTTAATGAGGACATTATAGCTCCGTATGCTCACTTGTTCTGAAAAATGCCCTTTTGCGTACACAGGGTTGTATTTTTCTCAAGTATACAATAAGCCTTCTTTTCCCTGTCTATTCTTCTCTGTCTTCTTGAGCACCGACACTGACAAAATTCATTTTTAAACATCCCATAGTGGAACAAACAGGATTTTGTTGTTGTGCATCTAGGCTTGTCACTTCCTGATGTCCCGGTGTGATTGGATGATAAATACTGCAATTAAACAACACAGACAGAGATAAGTGTTGCTGGTCAGTGTCCCTGTATGTCTTCTGGGGGAATACGTGCATGTCTAAAACATCTGTGGGAGGTGCAAAGGACAAAGAAATTGAGATTAAATGTAGCATCTCAATACAAACTCTTATGTACGCTGTCAGTGCAATTCATTCCAACTGCTGAAATACATAACGCTATATACTAACTGTTCAGTTTATCGCGTGTGATGTTTGGTACATTAACATACAGTATATGGGAACCTTATGAGATCATGCTAGTAAAATTAATATTTATTTTGTTTCCGTTTAGTTCAGTTCAGCTGTAACATATTGCCGACTTATAGATAACTTTATTGTTGTTTGCTTTTGTGCCAAAGTCTGCAGTTGTAAGTGCAGCTGAATTGATACACATGAAGAAAATAAATCTAGTTTTTCTTAGTGAAGAACATGCAGCGGACACATGACGTTTAAAGAATTGAGACAATCTCCCACTGGGTTGCTTCTTCTAAGAAATATAACTTTCATATGTGTTATAGAAAGCATAAGGGAGACCATAAAGGTATGAGGGAACCATTCTTCTCTGCTTTTCTGTGAGTACATTTACTATAGCGCAGATCTTAATGAGCCATTTTGTACTCTGAGGAGAGCTGTAGCATTTTCCTCACAATTATGTGTGTGTGTGTGTGTGTCTGTGTCTGCAAGAATCTGTGTGTGAACAATCCCCTCATCCATGTGTCCTTTTTGTTTTTTTTCACTTGTGCAGGTGTTCCTTTTTGTGTTTAATTTTCTAGACGTTATTTTCCAGATCATAGGTAGGCATGCAGGTGGCACAGATTGAGGCAGCAGCCAGTATGATGCCCGTTTGGAAGCAGGGGTGGGGGGGCGCAGAGGGGGAGACGCAGCAAATTGAAGTGTCATAAGGATATTAATAGAGACAGGATGTGGCCGCCAGTAGCCACAGCAAATTGGATAGCAGGGAAAATACAAAGCCAGCCAGTCCAAAACAGGCTTATCCAATGGAAACGGCAGGGTGGATAGATTGTAAACAGCTGTTGGGATGCACTTTTTCTCTATCTCTCTTATGTTGCCAGTGCAGACAGGCAGAATGTGATGTTTTATGACCAAGCACAGCAAAAAAGGTCAATTGAAACGTACATGTATGGCTTTTCTATTCTTCTGCTTGTGTCTGGACAGGAATCTCTCTGTCTCATGTGAGGAAAAGCACTTTTAGTTCTTACAGTTTAGGGCAATTTAAGCCAAATGAGAGGAGAGCAAACAAACAGAAGTCATATTAAGAAGAAATAAGGAAATGTATTAAGAGCTATGAGTTTCAAAATAGGTAAACAAAATCACTATGGTGAGGGGAATAAAAAAATAAAGGATAAAAAAAGGATAGGACGATACACAGACGCAGAGGAGCACAAGTATTGATATTTCCAGCATAAACACTCGTCCTAATGGACCCGGAGAGTCGGAGTGGGAGATCGATGCGAAGACAGAAGTCTCGGCAGATGTATGGAAGGAAAATATACCTCTCACCTGCTGTGAGGAGGGCGGAGAAAGGGTGGTGGAATGGAGGGAGGAGATTAGGAGATGAGCAGACGCAGTGGGGATACCGAAAGGGAGTCGAGGCTGAATTCTAATGTGCAAAATGTATTTTTCATGAGAGCCGAATCAATAGTGATTTGGAGTTTTGTAGATGGAATGGGCCGAGTCCGACCGAACGAAGAGGTAGGCTATCTGGAAATAGAAGAGGAATGGAGGTGGGGGAGGGAGGGGGTGGGTGGTGGATAAATTGGTGGATGGATGGAAAGATAAATGACAGCAGCCGGTTATTAGGTGGAAGTTCCCGGAATTGGATGCGGGAGGAGGACAAAGTGGAGTGGTGGTTACCGAGAGAGGAAAAGAGAAAAAGAGGCAGAGGTGCACCTGTATGCAGGTGTTCATGGCTGAGCTGTCTTATGGATGAAATTGTGAGAAGATTTTGACCTTCAGTTTGGGGGTCATTCTGAGCCTTCACTTCTTCAAGAGGCAGGTTTGTGGTAAGGATGTGGCTTTGTGTCAGGGACAGGAAATGAATGCAGGGTTTTCATAAGCACAGAGGTAGAAGTGCAAAACATTTATTTAAATTATGTACAAAAAGTGACAAGAAACAACCTACAAATTTGTGCCAACCTCTGTCTTCACCTTGCCAACCGAATCACTGTAAAAACAACTAGGGAACTTCACACCTGTGTGTGTGTGTGTGTGTGTGTGTGTGTGTGTGTGTGTGTGTGTGTGTGTGTGTGTGTGTGTGTGTGTGTGTGTGTGTGTGTGTGTGTGTGTGTGTGTGTGTGTTTGTTTCAGTTTATATTAATGTCTTCACACCTCTACCTAACACTGAGGAGTAATCTCTGTCTGCAGTGTGTGAATGTGAGATGGTGGGAGCCATGACTCGCTAGCTGACACACACACACACAGATACACAAAACGATGTTGTCCTTCACATCTGATTCCACATAGAAGCACATGCAGCATCTGGATTTCATTCACAACATAGGAACAAATCAAATACATGCTACAGCGCTTACACATACACATACTCACATGTCTTCACACACACACACACACACACACACACACATACACACAGACAGACCCAGACAGTCTCTTATTCTTTTTATGGCAGCACCTGAGCTTGGATTTAAGTACATATTTCATGCCACATTACCCCCCCATGGCAGCAAACGAGGAGAAGAAAGGGGGAGACCGAGGGAGGGTGAGAGATGAAGCGAGGCAGTAAAATGCACAGTCCTTTCTCTGCCGACTGCAACGTCTGCCTCAACATCCCCTCAACCTCTTCTGTCCTTTCTGTTCCCTTCTTATCTTTATCCCCCTGTTTCTTCTAGCTTAATGTTTTATAATGGTCGGGAACCGGAATGGGTCACAGACTTGTTCCTGCTGGGTCCCCACATGACAAGAGTAGTGATATGTTTTAATGAGCCTGGGACCCAGGGCAAGAGATGAAATTTCTCATTTGGGTCTTACACTGAAAAAGACTGCATCTACCTCTAGCTGTCTCACTCTCTCCTCCATCACACTGTTTCACTTCGTTTCCTTCATTTCATCAACTCCATCTTGCGCTTTCTATTTCTTAGTTCTTGCTCTCTCTGTTACAAATTACATGCTGGGTAATTGTGACTTTGCTCTGCAACACTCATTGCACTGAACTAACTACTTACTACACAGATTTCCCACACAGTGAGAATAGGTGGACTGTATATGGTTGTGTAGGTTTGTCCATCTGAATAGACTTCAACTTATCAGGATTTCACATGGTGTTTTTTGGATCCATTAACATTTAGCTCACCTTTTGTGGAGTCTGGCGGACTGAAGCCATGCTGAGAAAATACTCCCCACACCGCATCACCACCGGACCTCTTCAGTGTGAGAAAAGAGCACCGAGGTCTGTAGACTTCTCTTGGTGTGTGCACCACATGTGTTCATCTGCATGCAGAGAGAGGGCAAAGTCCTCTAACCATATGGCTTTATTTCACTGTTCAGTAAACCACTGCCTCTGTGCTTTTTACCCATTCACTCCTTTTAAAGGTTTGAAGGACTGTGGCCTGACTGTACATGTATCTCACATTCTAAACCACTGCAAGTACGCTATGCTTGAGTATTGTATATACTGAGCTTACAACCACACTGATGTGAAGTAATATATGCCCATGGCGCTTGGGCAACATGACTTCAAATCAATATATCAATTATTTTTTGAGCCAATCGCTCTTCATATTTGGCAATGTGATTGTGTTCCAAGGGATTAAGCAAACTGGTGCTGTTACCTTTGGTCGCTATCCGTGTTGCATTCACCACTGTCTGGTCGTTGTGACGGACAAGATCCAATCAGGAGGGGAGGCAGGTGTCTAAGCCATTGTTTCCAAAAGGTCTCAGTCTTTGCCCGTCCAGACTACAACGCAACCCCAGAGCTTTCAAACTAAAATGGGGCCAAAAGTCCCTGCTTTAGGGGGTTTGAAAACTTTGGAGTAATTTGGACGCCAGGAGCAAGCACAGAAAAAGTGACGCATTTTAAATCTAAAACGTATTAGCGTGGACGTAGGCAGAGGCTCAGTGTTTGTGCTTGTGTCATCCATACAAGGCAGAGGCTTCACTTTCATATGATTCCCACAAGCAGGAAAATGGGAATGTGAGGTCTTATGGAGTCTATGCATGTGGTTAAATGAGAGATGTGAGTCAAGATCATATATTAAACACAACCAGTAAAAGTGGTTGTAAAAACAGAAAATATCACTATATTTTTAAGGCAACAGTTCATGAACGCACGTGTTGGAGAAAGTATTCACCGAATGAACCGACATGAGTAAGATTAAATCGTGAGAGGTTCTAAATGTCTTTTTCGGTGAAATGCCCAAGATTAAACAGTGTGGGAGTTTGAGGACAGCAGTATCACTCAGTATCACAATAAAATATGATTGATCAATAAATTGTGATGCATGTAAATAATAAGAAACATTTTCCTTGTTTGTACTTTGCATTAGGAGACTAACTAATTTGGCACACTATAATGAATTTCAGCACTTTTTCTATTTTCAGCATTTTCACAGAAATTCACATAATCCCCTCACATGTATGCTGCATACTACGTGTGGCTGTCCATTGCATTTTAATGTTAATCCCACAAGCTGGACAATGGGGATGTGTGGTTTTATGGAGTCTATGTATGTGGTTAAATGAGAGATGTGATCACACATGAAACACAACCAGGAAAAGTTGACAAAGTTTAAAAACAGCAAATATCACTTTTTTGGAAAAAAAAAAAAAAAATAGGGCATAGGTCAGTGTACGAAAAGGTGTAAAGATGAAAAAATAAAATTAAATGAAAAACAAAAAACAAATCTGAGAGAATCCATATCAAATTTAAATATATGAAACACATGAAAAATAAATGGGGTTAAAGGAAACTGAAATATCAGAGTATCTGTCGGATGCTTCCGGCTAAGTACCCGGAGGACTCGGGCTCTAACTGTCTGTAGTCAGATAGATTGCAGTGGCCTGTCTTATTGAAGGGATTGGGAAGGCGATATGCATGGCTGCTTAGCCTTTCTCATAAAACATTTAACGAGCCTATAAGCTCGAACCTCAGTAACCTTTACAGTGACCTCTCACTGTTTGATGAAGCTCATAAAATAAAGTTCAAAAATAGCACACGTGAATGTTCACACACCCACACAGACACACACACACACACACACACACACACTGTACAGGTGTTGAGACTGACAATAACAAATTTGAAACGGCAAGGGAAGAGAGCGGAGGAAGGAGGAAGACACGGGGTCAGTGCATGTCAGGGTGTGTCTTAAAGGTCACGACGGATCATTATAAACTCCTTTTTACTGGTCATAACTAAAGACCTTTATTAATGAGGAGTAATTTGTGTGAATGTGGACAGGGTCAAATGTGTAACAATCGGTATTGATTAAAGCATATTGTTAGCATACTGTTCTGAGCGTGACCTCCAGGTCTAATTTCCATCAGTGCAGAGGGCTGCCAACAAATCTAATAAATACAATTCAATCAGTCAATAAGAAATTTAATATTAGGGATAAAACAGACATATCTACATGCAGTTCACACTGAAGTCACCATCCAGAAATAAAATCTGGAGATAATGTGGATCAATATGCACACAGGCATAGTAGACCATGTTGTTGAACTATGTCTGCTGTCTTTAATGATTCCCACTGTATAGAGCATTTTTATATGTGTGAATTGTAACAACTCTGCATAGTTAGTTAGCAAGCTTAGTTAGTGTAGATGCTGGCACTGACAGCGAGCTGCATAAATTAGACCATCAAATGTAACGACATACAGGTTTTCACATAAAACACATGATCTTGAAACCGTCAAAAGCTTGACAACTCAGACAAACACAAACTCTCCTAGATGGCTTTTGTTAGTGGAGTCATTATGTGATGTCAATGGAACAATTTGAGAAAGAGAAAAGATTTGTTTACATCAAAGAAAGGGGGGAAAAAAAAAAAAGTTGCATTTTGTTTTCTTTGGGAAGTGTGATAATGCACTTTTAGCTGTATAATGGACTTTTCTCTACTTCATTATTAAACACCTAATTAACATACCATAATTGAATTTGTGTTGATTTGTTTTCGAGTGCATAGCCTATACATTAAAGATAGTCAGCGTTTCTTTGATTAAGGTTTTTATGTTAATCATAGTTCTCATTATCAGTAAAGTACGTATATGTATGAGTTTTTGCAAACAGAATGATTCATGTTTGTCTTTGCACTGAGTATAATGGTGAGCATGAATGCAGTTTTTACTGTAAGAGCTAATTTCAGCATGAGGTTATAACCAGTAAGACAACAAGGCTAAAATGCTGTTACCAATATTAGCTTTTTATGGGTAGTTTTTTTCCTCTTGTGTACTTACTATAGTTAGTTACTGTTTCACATCTCGTCATCTGTAATAATCAGTATTAAGTTCTCATGCATTTCAGCAGTCATTAGAGCTGTTCAGAAGTCCAGCCACACTTCAGTAAAACTCCTCCTTTCACCTCGTTCTATACTTCCTGTGTTATGATATAAGATGACAAAAATGCCTTGAACGTGATTTCTTAAGTCATTTCAGGTGTTATCACTGAACATGTTTTGCCTTTCGTGTGTCATTTCACAGCTCTATTGATGAACTAACCCCCAATCCCTGAACCTGACCCTGACCTTAACCTCTGGGAAAGAGAACCAGTAAGTCAGGGACATACTTGACAACACTCAGCTAGCAAGTTAGCTTTTACTTCCTGACCCTAAGTACGGGACTGAACGTCGCAGACACGATTCGTGAGATGTACTCAAAAATTTGCGTGGTGTTTATAGGCCTGTGATGTCACGGAGCTATGACTCACGAGAACAAAGAAGCAGCACCATGTTGATTGAACTGGCGTATAAACTCTAATGCAAACTGTGTGTGTGTGTGTGTGTGTGTGTGTGTGTGTGTGCGCGCATCTCTTTGCAGCTATGGAAATGCTCACCAGCTTTGAGAACTATTAGTATTGATGTGCGAGAACCTTTCAAGTCAAAATGTGATGACTTGTGGGTTTTCTTATCACCCAGATTCTTGTTACATACATGTTGTTGAATTTCAATAACTTTCCGTTCAAATTAAATCTTTTAACAGCCACCTCAAACTAAACACAAGGCGTGCGCGTCTCTGCTTGAAAACATTTTTTTGTGTGTCCCTGCAGCTTTTGATGTTGCAGCGGGTAGGGACTCGTGTCTGGGCTGTTGGTGTGTTATGACCACTAAAGTAATTCATCCTAACAGGTCGGCCTTGCTGGGAGAGGAATAAACATGTCCCGAAAATACAGACAAATTTCCCCTGTGACCCGCTGATGCAGGTCCAGGCACAGTGTGGGCTAAAGCAGCTTTTCATCTGTGCAGGTTCCCGAGCTTTGTGTCTTGGTCAAAAGAAACGATTCTGACCATTGAACAAAGCACAAAAATATTATTTACATATCTATAACAAAGCAGTTTTCTGCTTCTGTGTGAGTTCATGTATTGACTGCATGTGCATCATTAAAATAATGATCTTTTTTTTGTGCAAAGTAATTAATGCCTAGAGAAAGTTAAATTAGGCTATTGTTGTGTACTGCATATTCATATTTATCATATTGCATTTAAAAGAGGTGAAAGAAATAAATACATTCTGCTTCTCCAGTATGGAACTGAAATATGCTCATTAATGGTTATATGTAATACACTCATAAACATTTCAGTAAAGTTGTGCCCCACTTTTTTTTTTCAATCATATTATAACAAGCCTACAGGGAAGACAGAGTAATTTATTCTATAGGCCTGTGTTATTTTTGGCTTAATTGAATATGGGGCACCTTCACAGTCTGAAACAATAAAACTGACCACTTTTACTGCATTACAGGTATCATCACTCCACTCGTGTTATAGCATTGATATTCTTTTGCAGAAGGTAAAAAAAAATGAACAAAGTGTACAACAGTCAAAGAGTTTCAAAACACATAAAAAGAGAACGAAGAAAGAACTATTGATTTTGGTCTCTTGAAGCACATTGGGAGAGCTGTTAAACTACTTTTATGTTGTAGACAAAACATAAAACATCACTCCTTTATTCTCGCACTAAATGTCATTTTTCAGGCTCGGTATAAACTCCAGAGGTTTCTGACCTCATCTGCATGGCTGTATTGTTTCCTCACTGTAAACATCCATTTTCTTTCGTTTGAATCTATGATAATGATATGTGTCTTTCAGGCAGATACAAGCCTTGCTGCAGATACTGACTTGTGTGTGTGTGTGTGTGTGTGTGTGTGTGTCAGGGAGAGACAGAGCTCTAATGATTAGCAGAGACCTTGACCTGCATACACAGCTTTTTGATTTCTGCTGTTGCTTTTCATCTGGTTTTCTCCATCGCGTGGTTGTTCCCTACCTCCAGGAGGCATACCAGTCTTTTCTCACCGTCTCCTCTTCTTGTCTCGTCTTGCAAAAACCTTTTGTGTCTGCCTCATCACTACCACTATATATGACCACTCGCTTCAACTCCCAGTCTCATCCTGTCTCTTTCCCACAATTTATCTGTTTATCACTCTTCCCCTCTTCCTTTCTCAGTCTCCCTGTTTCAATTTCTTGTCGCCATTTCTGTTGGTATTGCTCAGTCTCTCCTTCCTAATCATCCCCATCCTTCACTCTTTCTCTTGTCTCTTTCTCGAGTATAGACCCAATTCACTTCTCTTTTTCAGCAGCAAGTCATTAACTTCCATCCCAGGCTTCTGAAAGATTTTGTGCAGTAATGGGCTCTATTCTGTGTGCCTGAATCAGCTGCAGAGATGTGTAAAGTAATTACTACTGAAATATCCATCCCACTGTTGACTCCTTTGAGAAAACGTATTAGTTCTCCCTTTTGTTTCTGATTTATTCGGGAAGCCGGCTATTATTTCGCACTCCTAATATTGTTGAAAACCTCATGTTCTCCCTGTTCTTTACAAGTTATTGTCTCCCTCTCGTATCTTTTTAAACAATAATGAGTATAAACTGACAATCAAAGGTCTACATAGTCATTTTTTGGAAAAACTATTACAGTAGATCTACCACATGCTATGACTTGCACCAAACTCTTGTAATAATCCCCTCTTGGAATGAATCCAGGGCCAACTTTTCAATATGCTGAATAAATAATAAGGATAAGGAATACATAATAAAGATGTGTCTGTGTAAATGCAATGAAAAATATGAGAGGGAAATAGAAATGTACTCACATGGACAACTGAAAGTGATTTATCATTGCTAACTGATCACTGTTGCACAGGTAATTGCATCTGTGATCTAAGGTGTGAGAGAAGCAGGTGTAAAATTCGTCGTAGGCATGGCAATCGTTTCTATTCATAGCAGACGTTGTTAGCGTGGTAGAGTTAGCCTTGCCAACACCACCTGACAGAGATTTTACTGGAGGGTGGTGGGGTGGTGGTGGTTTGCCAATATGTACATAACTCTTTCAGTGCATCAGGCAGAGACAGAGGAAGACAGAAAGAGAGGGATTAGTCAACATTTTAGTAATAGCTGTTCTACCATAATACTGAAAACCACAGGAAAGGATACTGTGCAAATTAAAAGATGCAGATGTTAAGTGCACTTTGCTATTCAGCACCACAGAACCACAATAAAAAAGCAAACATACAAGCAGCTCAATAACTCTATTTTTACAGTGCCTCTTTTGCTTTCCAGACATGTGCAAGACATGTCTTCCATAGTCCGGCATCAGGATTTAATTGGCAGTTTGCATTTGAATTAACTCAACAGCAGATGCGCTCATTTACATCATCTGTTTTTCTAAATAAAACATGTGGTGAAGCCCTGATGGTAATTTGTGCTGGGTGTAGTGTATCAAACCCTGAACCTCTTCCAGCCTCTCCTATCAACTCCCTACCAGTTCGTGGGGCACCACTGGACATTGGATTTTACAGTGCAGAACCTCACTGATACTGCACATGTAGGCATTTAAAGCAGTGGCTATGTTAAAGGCACATAGGTGCTTCAGTGAGTTGAAAACATGGGTTTGGTCTGGTCAGGTCTGTTTAGTTTTGTATTGTTTAAAACCGCAGTGGAATACTGTGTCTACATTTTTAATTCTGATAACCTGAGAACACAAACAACACTTATTTTTTATCTACTTTCCATCCAGAAAGGTCAATTACCTACTCTCCCAGGTGAAGAAGCTCCTTGAGTTAAAGTCCTCAGGAGTTTGGTCCATGTAGGATATTAATGGCTGCCAAGTCAACATAACAGTCTCACTTAACCTTTTCAATTTTATTAAGTCTTAAAAATCACATCACACCTTTAGGCCAGTGAGTGGGTGTTGGGAGTCTGCAATCTCTCCATCTTAGAAGGACAGCATGACTTATAGCAAATAGCATTGGGAATTGGGAAACACTTTAGGTTAGGGATGTACTTAACTTAATTCAATCAGACAGAATTATTGCATGGATGCAGAAGAGGTACAACATTTTTGGTACATTTTGAAGTGTATGAAATTATACCTGCCAATGCATTTTATGCAAAACATATCCATTCATCTAGCAGGAGCTGATTTGCAGCAGTACTGTGTCAGTTCAGGGCTTATTTATGGCATTTTGTTCTTAGCCCAGCGATTGCATACATTAGAATTTGTTTTATTTTTTGGATCATCACTGCTGTATATTACCATATGAGAGTTGACCTCATTGTTTTATTGGCAAATCATTATATTTATATTCTTGCAATTTTCATACCACAGAGTTTGGTCCAAACAGGCAGTATGTTATCTATATCAGCACCTCAGCTTTTCTACGATTCATGATCCTTAGCGGTTTCTCCCCTCACTGCCCTCACAGTAATGCATTGCTGTTTAAAAGCAGTTTTGCAACATATGCGGTATATAATTCCTGATTAGTGTCAAGTAGCACCCACCCTCTATTCAGATTTTCAAGGTATTAAGTGGAAGTTGGCGAATTTCCATGCATATTTCACACTTGACTTCAAGATCAGTGGTTTTTCCTCTCAGGATCAATAACCATTTTCCCAGACAATATCTGTTTTCAAGGCAAAAATTAGAGATGATATAGAGCTAGTTAGTGCTTGTCCTTATGTCAGAAGCCAGCACTGCACTCAGAGAATACTGAATCGACCTTCTCTCTTTCACTTCCTACCAGTCTATGTACCTTTTTTTTTTCATAAATCATTTTTCTGGTCCATTCAACTGGGTATTAATTATGTCTGCTGTTGTAAATTTAGTCTATTCACCACAGGATCAAGGCTTAGAGGAACAGTCACACACTCAAGGCCATTCAGTTTTCCGACTGCAGCAAATCAAGGAATGAGCCCTGCTCTTCAGCGTTTTTCCTCCTCAGGCTTTTTAATGAGAGGGACAGAGAAGATGGTGCTAGATACTCTAACTCAACTGTCTGTCTGTCTGTTCCACTCTGTCCTCTCTGTCTGTTTGTCCTTCCCTGTGACACACTCCGCCGCACACTTTGCTTCTCTTAAATTTCCACCATTAAAACCTTTTATTATCCTTGTTAATCCCGCTCGCACACGTCCAGTGTAGGCTGTAAGATGGATTGAACAGATCTGTTCACTGACTCTCTTCTCTTCTGCCATGCTGTTCCTTTCATGCCCTTTTGAAAGAGCCGAATTAGCTTTCCCCTGTAGCAGCAATGAGTCTGGCTCTTGTCCCTTTCAGTCTCTCTTTCTACCGTCAAATAACCCACTTTACTGCTCAGCACTGATATGATTACGTTCCTTTTTAGCTGGATTTAACACTGAAGTCAGGGTACGTCGCTCTGGTAAGACTTTGAAAGGAATTCTGGGAACATGGACAGTCACTGTTTCCTGTTCAATTCACACAATAAAAGAATATGGAAAAAAAAACCCAGTAGAATCAAAGACAGAATTAAAAGTGGCAACCGGGGGGGCTATGCAGTAAAGAGAAATAGAAATAAAATTGAAATTTACATGATAGGATGTGATGATGAGCTGGAGTAGAGTTGGACGAGTTTAGCTTCACTATTTTTCTTTTACAGTTACTATTTTTCCTCTTGAAAAAAGTTTTAACGCTGCTTTGGGCAACTTGAAAGAAATTTGAAAGTATAGATGGGAACTGTGTAAAAACTTTCTGAGAAGGAGAGAGATAGAGAGAGAACTAGAGATTGGAAAACATTGACCTTTCATATTATAGTAATGGTTAACTGTTGTCAGTGAAGTTGATTTTGCACAGAAAAAGCCAAAAGACCTCAAGCAAGAATGCTAAATGTTTGTCTAGTTACAGTTATGCATCTTAGAGTCATGATGGTTAAGGATTGTAGGCTCTGATCAATATTCAAAAAGTCAACACAAGTCAAGTTTTACCAAAATTCCAGGAAATCTGGACTTGACACTTCGAGTCACATTTTGAATAATGAAGTATATAAATGTTTTTCCCAATAATTTCACTTTTGTCAATTTTTCAGTTTCTTTCCACGTTTTTCATGCGCACATTTAAAATGTATTTAAAAACAACTGCATGAAGATGCACTTTCAGTCTCTATGTGGAATTTACTTACTTTCTGAATATGTAACCATCATCCATCCATCATCTCTCTATAACTTACTAACTTTATTGGCCAAGTGTTTCAGTAGCTTAAATGAATGACCATAAATCAACTAAATCACCTCATGAGCTGCAGGACACAAACTCTGGTCACCAGTGTGTAAGCCCTGTTGTGTACCATCCGAGTATCCACTGAGCATGGAGATAGGTTTGCTCACAACCTATCTCACAATAGGACTGTTAGTTATTTTACATTGGCACCAATTAGCTGCAACTTTTGCGAGATAATGTTACAAATTTAGGTGAGAAATGGGACGGGATGTTTTCTTATGTTGTTTTTCCAAAACATGTCTTTCTAGATGGCAGTGTGGTTGGAAGAGAATGCAAACAAAGGAGGATTATAGGAAATCATCATTTCATCAGCATTTCATAAGTGTTTGTCATGTGTTTCAACTGCTTGTGTGTGCGCATGTATTTGCACCAACAACTTACATGGGCTAAAGTTTTCTGAGAACTTGCTCTCTCTTCGACAGACTGCAGTCTAGAGTGCAGCTGCACACCCTCCAACAGATGAGGTGTGTGTGTGTTGGTTTGTGTGCTGGCATGCATGGGTGTGCGTACACTTTTATGCAGCTGTGGCTCCACCATCAAAGAGCTGTATGTACTTGATGCCTATGATACACAGGTTTGAGTTTTGAGCAGGCAGGTATGGAGCCACCTCAGGAAAAAACTTCCCATTGAGCTCACTGACAGCCCCTCTCATGTCCCATTTTGGCTGGTGACATCAACATGATACACAAACAGACACACAAACGTGGACACACACACACACACACACACACACACACACCTTTGCAGCTGAAATGATAGCATATACTATACTATTTGAACTGTGAATGCATTCAAAGCTGGTCATTTTCCAGCCTACATCCTTTTATCTGAGTGACAGCCCGGTTGCTCTTGTATTCTCAGACTCTCCCCTGCTCTTTGTCTTTTGTCTCATCTCTCTTTCTCAACATGCACCCTCCTCCCTTCTCTTCCTCCTTTTAGTCCCACTCTCTCTCCTTTCTCCATGCAGCCAGGCAGAAGCAGGTAAAAGAAGAGGTCAATTATGGATTCACACTTCAGAACTTAACAACTCTTGTCATACGGGAAGTCAGAGCTGAGGTGCGTTTGGGCTTTGGTACTAACAATGTGGGCTGCCCAAAACTCTCCAGCCCACTCTGTACCTTTGAGGTTTCATATTCTCTCTGTACATAAACACACACACACACACACACCTACATATGCACACGACACTGTAGGGTATCAGAGGTCACTTTGCCACTGTGGCTAGCCCGCACATGACATTGTCATAGTAACCGCCTCGCAGCATACCATAGGAGAAAGGAATCATC
This sequence comes from Seriola dumerili, assembly GCF_002260705.1. NCBI lineage: Eukaryota > Metazoa > Chordata > Actinopteri > Carangiformes > Carangidae > Seriola > Seriola dumerili. The sequence goes on from NW_019175599.1 coordinate 175,737, forward strand.
AAACAACCTGTAATTACTCTCTTGTTCTCAGTCGCTTTTTCTTTTCAGTTCTCCTTCCTTTCTCTTACACTTTCCACTTCTCTAAATGTTTTTTCACAGCCTATTCTCTTTTACCTAAACCTTTTCTTTTATCTCTGTATTTTTCTTCCTCCTTAACCACATTATCCAATTATATTCCATGATGGCAACATGTATTGTGATACACAATGTGTTGTGGAAATTCAAGAACAGAACAAACAATTAAAATAATGTAATCGAGGTCATATTCTCAGTAATGCCTATGTCTGGGCATTAGAGAATTGAAATTACCTGAGATACATTAACATCCTACATTTACACACATTATAGAGATATTTTGATTGTGATTTTTTAAACTCAGTGTCTTGAACTAGAATATATTCGCTCAAACAAGTAAAAAATGAATCTGTAATACAACATTTAATACATGGAAGGCACATTTGATATACTGTATATGTCAATTAGACATATACAGTATATTAGACAAATGGCCCTATTTTAATGACGTAACACAACATCCAGTGTGAGCAATGCAGTTCGGTCATTTCCTGACCTTGAGATTCACTTTGCCCGTCTGTGTGGTGTACTGGTGCCCAGCACAGAGAGGTTGGAATTTCATTCAAATGAGGCAGCACAAGGTGAGTATTTTGGTGGAAAATGTGTCTTAGACTTTGCACTCAGGATAGACATCCCAGAGCCACGTTTCTTTATGATGCAACGTCAACTTGCTGGCAATTTGGTGATTTTGTCAACAAGAGCAAACAAATACACAGAGCAAATGTGCAGCATTGATGTAATAATGCTTCAAATGTAAATAACCCATTTTAACTAATCGCTCTCCAGCCAGTAAAGGCATTTAAATTGCCATAGAAATGACTGTTTATTGTTTTTGAAACAGGAACGCTGGTAGATCAGTGCGCTTTTATCTATAAATTAGTACGAGTGATTGTTATAGTATCTGTTGTCCACAGCTGCTTTACACTATATGAAAAGCTTCTCCTTCAATTCATTAAATCCCTGCAGCCTCTGAAGGCAATGGGACACATATGTTGATAAATCTGCACCCTCTGATTTTAGAAATGCTGCATCGTTTACTTTTATTAAATCACGTGCAAGTGACACCAGACTGATACAAAGTGACCTCACACATTACTAGTCACATCAGACTGATCCGTTATGACTTGGCATTCCCATGTTGTTAAAGTGATTGAAGTTGGGTTACAGCTGCTCATTAATTCCAACGTTCTCTCTAGCAAAAGTAGCATTTCATGCTTTATGCTTGAAATGTATTACTGTGCGAATGCTGTTGTGTCACATTTTACAGTATGATGTGACCATTTATGATGTGAGATAGTGTCGAAGTAAAACTGAAATAGCGTCAGATTGATGGCCTCATCAACTTTTTTTATTATTTATTTATATCGTCATTGTATCATCATCTGCCTCTGGCTGCAGATTTGAGCTGGTGTGTGTTCAAACTGTGCCATTCTTCATCCAGACAACAATATAATGTCCCAGAGACCCTCTTTCCATCTGTTGAGCTGTTGTCATGCCTCACTGTGATTGTGTTTCATAGCAATGAGACCAGTGATGTGACTGGTTAAGCTTTTATTCATTAATTACCACACCCTCTGATTTATATTCAACATCAGCCATCCCTCTTACACTTTGCACTGCTGCACCTGCACCACCCAAAATAACACGTGCGCTTGGAAACGGCCACACAGTCCGTGCACCCAAAACCTAGCGCGCTGCACTTGCACAGTTAAAATGGGACCCAGAGTCTTAGGTTACAATAGCAATATCATTTTTGATTTATTGTGCACCTCCATATCCCAGCATCTAGATATAAATACATTATGTGCACAAACTGTACACAGGAGAACACCCGCACACACACACACACTAAGCACCATATTGGGAGCTTACCTTCCAAGCGGAGGTGTGTTGTGACCCTCAGTTCTGGCAGACGGCAGTTGTGGGCACTACCTGCAGTAACTCAGAGAACATCATGCTTCAAATTTTTGTAGGCATCCAGCATGATATACATTGTGTTTGCAAAATACTGTAATATTTGTAACATATTTCAGTTTAGTAAAAATCAGCTTTAAGTAAATCTGCTATGGTTAATGGCAACATAAGTGTTTATATAAAGACTATCCAAATCTCTTTGAATCATAACCATCCCATGCTTTGGTATGATTTGCTTTAGGTAGAATCAAATACTTTACTCAAAATTTTGGATTTTGATGTAAATTTCTTTTCTTCCCAACAGGAGACATTGTTGGTGTTGAATTTATGTTCCCAAGCTGTTTACTGATAGAGGAATAAAGCGTATACAGGCAGAGTAAAAGCAAACTAATGAGCAAGGAACCACAGTTGTCGGCTTTTATCTTGGGGAAATGAAAGGGATAAAGCCTGATCCATCGTCTCAAATGGCAGGCACAACACTTTTCACCTGTAATCTGCTGAAGATAATATACTTTGCTGATTACAGGTCAACCAATTCTGAACTTCTTGTGAGGAATTTTGCATGTTAGAGTCCATGTGTGTGTGTGTGTGTGTGTGTGTGTGTGTGTGTGTGTGTGTGTGTGTGTGTGTGTGTGTGTGTGTGTGTGCGAGAGAGAGAGAGAGAAAATGAGAATGGACTATAAAGGTAACAATAGGAATACCACACTATGCTTTATCACTTACCCAATTACGTGGGATTGCAAAACTAATCTACAACTCTATTAAAACAAGAGACCCTGCAGCTCAGGGTTAAACAAAAGCAAATTACATTACCCTCTTACACACACACACACACACACACACACACACACACACACACACACACACACACTCACTCACTTCACTTTTCCTATACACTGTGCCATTCTGTCAACCAGACTTGTTCCCGTTCACCCATATCTCCGCTGAGATTTTAGAAGCGCAGCCGTGCATAGAGAGTAAGTCAGCGCTCAGACGATATGGATATGTAGTCACTCTTTAAAAATCCCTTGTTTCTTTTGAACTTCCCAGTTTCATTAAAAGTTGATTTGATAGAAAGGCAGGCCAGTGTTTCCCTTTCCTCTTGTCCGCTCTCAAAGTAACACGGAAATTGTGCATGGATTTTACTTCATGCAATATCAGTATATGTGTGCATGTATGGTATAAAAAAAAAAAAAAAAGAATTAAAACCACGAACACTTTCAAGCTTGAGAGATTGTTGCATTAAATTTTTAGGATTGGATTAAAATCTAATTTTAGTTTTGAGTAAATTTGCTTTGCATATATTAAAATGAGTGTAAGTTGTACTTAAAATGCATCACCAAGTTATACAATAGTAAACAGTGCTAATGCTGCTAATTGTGGTGGACCGTAATGTTCTGTTTGGGGTGCTGGAGTCCTCGGGCTCTCTTAAACAGCTCACAAACATACAGTATTTAACACTGTTTTAGCAGCTTGATGCTTAATTGCTTTTCCTGAGTTTATGAAAATTGCTTACACACATGATTTTGAACTGATGACAAGTTTCTGAAAGCTGCTACAGAAAATTACACCATCCTTCTCTTTGGGCTCGTAGAGATCTCAGCTGTAAAACATGGTAAAGACGCTTCCAAATCCAGTAACTCTAATTGGATTTCTGCAAACAGTTTGTTCATAAGACTTGTTGGCAAACACAAGAAATAGACAGTACATTTGTTCATACATAGGCTACCCCATATAAAACATGAAATAACTCCTATTTGTGTTTGCTGTAATAACAATGCCATATGATCTGTTTGTGGCAAAGACAGGAGTTACCCTTCAGTACTTTCTAACTTTATTGGATTTTAATCAGCGCATGCAGCAGTTGGATCTGTGGGGCCCAAAAACAATGAGAATGTAAAGTCAAAGAGTGAAATGAAATCCATCCATCCTTTTTTTTTTTTTCTTACAGCTGAGACTACCAAAAAAGAAATTCAAAGTGTTTACACCTAAATTAAAGGTTATAAGCAGAAACTGATTTGGCATCAGCCAAAGAGCAAAGATTTCCTGCTACATGTGGTTCGTAATTGCATTTAATGACCATGCAAAGAGAAATACACCAGAGAAGATCACAAATAGCAATTTCTCCAATTTGTCCATCAGCTGTGGCCCTACTTCACCTCAATCCTACTCATTTTTTCTTTTGAAATTACTCTCCTGCTTTTATTCATTACTCATTGCCGCTGTTGACAACACACACAATCCCCAGTTGTGTAGAGCAAGTTCAGGCACAGTGGCACAGTTGGGTGTTCTGTTTATCAAGATTACCAAGTTTAACTGATCCTCTTTGAGTAGTGGGTAGTGAGTGAGCTCATTTGCTTAAAAAAAAAAAAAAAAAAGTTGGTGCATCTCTTTGTGTCTAAGAAGTCTAGGTGTCAGTCTTGTGGCCTTTACCTCGGTGACAATACTTTTCTGCACCACAATAACCTTCTCTTTGTCTGGGGTCAACACAAAGATTCTGTTTCTTCTCTAATTCACTCCCTGCTCAGTCTCCCTCCCTTCATCTACTATGACCTCAAATCCCAGATGGCTTTTTCCGTCTTGTTCTCCCTCTGCATCTGTCTGTCCTTCTCCTGTCCAGCCTTTTTCTCCGACCCCTGACCTTGTCTTTTCAAAAGTTGTTTGAAGTTCCGACTCTCCACTTCCCGTCTTGTCAAAGAGAAGGACTCGGTGTAATTTTCTCTTAATCTCTTCATCCCTTCCTCTTCGGAAGAGAGCTCTGTTACCTGCTGATGGAGGAACAGAGGGGGTGGAGGAGCAGGGAGGATAGAGAGGAGAAGGCAGGGAGAGGGACAGGAAGGTGGCCTGTGACTGCCCCCAATCAGGCTTCCCTTCTCACTCAGTCTTTATCTTCTTTTTCCCATCCCTTGTTCTTTTGCTCAATCTTTCTCTCTTTATCTTGTTTGCTCGACTTAGAAACTTTGCTTAATCTCTGATTTAAAGTTCAGAGAAATTGCATCAGAGATGAGAAACAGAAATGAAATGACATTAAAAAAAAAAAAACCCAGCTGTGGTTCATTAACAAGAATGGGAGTGTGAAGTCATGAAAAGATAAATCTTCACCTTATTAAACTACATGTCAATTTGACTCTACTTTTCTTTTTTCTTTTCCACTTCAGATCAGCACCAGTGAGTCTGAGGTGGAGAAAAGAAGTGGTGTGAAAGGAGGGAGGAGAGGAGGAGAAGGAGAGTGGATGTGATGGACATCCGCTGAGGAGTCTGGCCTTTCAGTAATTGTGCCTGCCGTGGAGCAGAGGTCAGAGGTAAATGCCATACGTGGATATGTCCTGCTATAATGAGTGGAAGGGGGTATGACGCATTCACAAACACACACATTCTCGGACCCACACACACCCCTGCATGGACACATCGATAGTGTTGCGGGCATTAACATGCAAATGTAGTCAACTACAAGCACACCAACATGTCCCCCACCCCCCACCTCCACCCCCACCCCCAACGACACGACACACACGCACACACACACAAACACACACACACACAGTGGGAGTGGGTGGGCTATTTTAGAAATGTGCTCCATCACAGATACTAGTTACCTTATCAGGATTGTAATCATTAATTTCCTCCAACATTGGTAATATATTCTGATCTCTGTCAGATTATTTCTGTATATTTGAGGTGGAACAGTGAAAGCTCCAATAAGTTTGAGGTGTTGACTTACCTCAATAATAAGAGACGCTAGGCTATTATTAGAGACCTATGGTGTGTTTCATTTGCCACATCAACACATTTTTTATTGGAATTTTTGCACAATGCATAACACACAATGAAAAATATCTATTTAACTCATGTTAAATATAGCCGATTTAGTGCATTAAAATTCATATTTATAAAAGGAAGAGACTTACTGTATTTCACTTGCTACACACACTGTTACCTCTCCATTGTCCACTGTTAATTATTCATGCTGGATGCAACTTTTTTTAAGTGAATAGAGTAAAGTTACATGTTAATATATTCATAGTAGCCTACCTTACCTACCCGCCCCGCCTGTGGACAGATATACACAGAGAGTGCCTGAGCCAGTGGAAGGACATGTGTCTAGTTACTTGACTGTGCCTTAATAACAGGGAACCTCCACAGAAGCGATGTTAACTGTCAGTCCACATTTATGCTGTTTTCTCTCCACCCACTGTCTCTAAGCTTGTTCCTGACAGTCAGAAACTCTCTCTGTCCTCTGACTATGCTCTTTGCTTTTTATTGTGGAAATGCCAAATTGACCCAGGAGGTGGCGGCTGAAGGGTACAGCAGCCTCAGAGGAAAAAGGCAATTTCGCAGATCCAGATGTGTCTTGGCAGTTTTGAACATATACGTGTGTGTGTGTGTGTGTGTGTGTGTGTGCATGTGTGTGTGTGTGTGTGTGCATGTGTGTATCAACAGCATGTTTGTGTTTGCATACATGTGGCTTTGCCCCATTTTTATTTGTTCCTTTATGGCATATGCATAAAAAAATAATCAAAAACCATGTGCCCACTTGAGCATTCACATGTGTGTGTGTGAGAGTGTTTCGCTTCACCACACCTATGACTTTATGTCTGTGTGTGTGCGTGTGTGTGCGTGTGTGTGCGTGTGTGTGTTTGTGTGTGGTCCTGACCCCCGACTGTTTGAGCAGATGCCACATCCTTGTGAGCCAACATGTCTCCTCTCTCTCTTGGTTCACTCAGTACCTCACACGGAGTATGTGTCCTTCTCAGGGCTCAAATAATTTCATTTCCCTTTCATTTCATTTTAGTGTGATGCTGGTTCTCCATCCTGTTTCAGAGAATTTTCCTTAAAACAGTATGCAAAGGTAAATAAAGGTGTGTGCTTAATTTTTAGGGGCTCACAACAACTGTACACAGGGTGAATTTTTATAGAACTTATCGGTTTGAATTTTAAAATTGAGGGCATGCCGCTTTTAGTGACAGGTGGGTGAGTGTATGCTTGCCACAAACTGGCATGCATGGCTCAGCTCCACACACGCCCCACCCTCTCTGCCCATTTTTGGAGTTGGACAGAGTCAGGCACTGCCAAGCTGGTGACAGAGGAGCAGCCCACTCTGAGCTTCAAAACCTCTCTTCAGAAACCTATGGGTGACATCACATAGGCTACATCCATCTTTATATACAGTTTATGAGTATAGTCCATGAGTCATGAACTGTGTTGCTACCTCTGGTGTTTCTCTGTGTGTTTATGTGTTCTCACAGTGTGTAGGATATCCTGTTGTTAGAAATATGAGGAGACCCTGTACAGAACACATGTAGTGATGTATCACTCTGTTATGATTAACAGGGGAACCCAAACGCAGGACATGGACTCAGAGTTAGAAAGAATAAGAAAAAGTTTGCTGTCTGCTCTCAGGAAGTGAGGGTGAATGGAGGTGGGGATTACAGCCAGGGACGGCAGAGGGCTGAGGAGAGCTGCTGGCTGGCGAAGCAGGGCAGAGTAGAGATGAAGGCAGGGTTGCGAGCGAGTCTGGGTGACTGATCAGCAGGCAGGGACTAAGAGCAGGAAAACAGGCAGGCGTGCAGGGATCCTGTGGCACAGGGAGACGAGGATTAGTTCAGTGATCAAAACAGCATGAGCATCAAAGCAACGATCTGGTGATGAGCGGATGGAGAACCGTGGTTGATATACTGCTGAGTTGATGAGTGGAACGATTGCAGGTGTGCAGGCTGATCAGCAACCAGGGAGCCGGAAGAGGGAGAAGAGCGCCACGCCCACAACACACACACACACACACACACACACACACACACACACACACACACACACACACACACACATATATAATGAGATGGAGGCAGACAGGGGAGCACAGGAGGCACAGGGGAAAGGGATATACTAGAAACACGAGGAATAAAGTGGAGGCACGGCCTTGACCGTGACACACACTACACAGCAACTGTATGCGTAAACACAGGGTACACTCATACACACAGACTTACACAGCAGGTGCAGTTGATGAATGTTTAACAGTAATGCACACACACACACACACACACACACACGCACAGGCTTGAAACACTCATAAACAGACATGGAAAATGGGTGAAAAGGAATAATTTTGTTTTTATTTCATGTGTACGCGCACTTTGATAGCATATATTTTATTATTGATGCAGCAAACTGCATGTTGCCTTCCGTGTGTGTGTGTGTGTGTGTGTGTGTGTGTGTGTGTGTGTGTGTGTGAGTGTGTGTGTGTGTCTTTTTATTGATCTGATATATATCTATATTTGCATGAGCGCGCACATATCTGCACATTTGTCATATCATGTGTATTTGTCTGTCGACCTTCGCTGCACCTGTACCAATCTCTTTATGTGTATATAATGTACACTAAGTATGTTTCCCTCTGTCTACCTGAGTGTGTGTGTGTGTGTGAGTTTCAGCTCGGCTGTCCTTCAGGATGATAATATTTGAGTAGTCAGGCCTGTGTGATAGTCCGATAGCACGTGAACCAGCCTCAGCTCATAAAGCACAGACTCTTCTACACACAGACACTGTGTTATTAGACTCTGCTTAGAGCAGCAATTATTGTCTCACCATAATATTCCACTGTTGTAATAACAGCGCAGCACCGACTGCTCTCTGACCCACAGAGACCGTGTTGCTATCAGACACAAAATGGCTGCTGTTAAATGGAGGTTAACTGATATGGGGCTCAGCAGTCAGGCACAAAATGGCTACTGCCAGTAGGCAGTGGGCTGTTAGACCATAGATGGATCTTTTCCTGGGAACATGTTTTTCTTTAGTACCAGAAACATTTCTTAATGTAGTGGTAGTGGAGAGTAGGAATATCCTTTGCCAGTTGAGCCAGGTTCCTCTTTTTTTAACCAAACAATGCTGCACTTTTGCTGGAGCCCTCTGCACCACTCTGTTGTGGCCTCATTGAAATTACTAAGAGGGCTCTTTTTCATGCAATGCTGTTGCCTGTCTGAATATGGCTTTTTCATGCCCCCTTTTAAGAGTTGTGAATCTAAAAAAAAAAAAAAAAAAAAAGAGTTTTGTTTATTTTTGTGTCAGAAGAGTTTTAGTTTTATTTGATGCTCTGGATGCTTTCCCCACAGTTTTTTTTTTTTTTTTACTTTGCCAAAAAATGAAATTGCCAGGGAACAATGGCTGCATACATCATATACCCATGTGCCTTTAGTATGAGTAGATGCATTGTTGTCCTCCTCCTTATGTCCTCCACATTACCATTTGAATACATTTGTAATGCTCCTACATACAAAACAAACACACAAAAACAATCAAACAAAAGAAAACACTACAATACGTGCCTAAACCACTGAGTGACATCCTCAGGCACAAGTGACTTGGCACAAGCAAAAAGCAGCTCTATGTAAATGGATTCTGAATTTGTGAATTTGAAGTTTGGAAAGTCAAAAAAAAAAAAAAAAAAAGCCCACACAAAGGGCTCACAAAGGCACACATCAAAATAGCTTTAAGCAAACGAGCTTTGCTGAGACTGAAACTGGGGAGGGTTGAAAGAAGTCCTTTCATGCATAACTCATCAAACCAGCACCACTGTTCTCTTATCATTACCCGGCAACCTAATGTTATGTGATGTCATTCATAATGCAGAAAGAGCAAAGAGAAGACAGTGGGCTTACATTTATTAATATTTATACATTTCAGAACCTTGAAAGATGCTGAGGTACTGCTGGCCAAAACCTTAATCAACATGAAATATGCATACCAATATTTGTAAAGACTCTGCAGTGTCTCATTTGCAGCTGAAATATTTGGGATTGAATTTATTATGTGACTGTGCAAATTTGTTCATAATGTTTGACTTGACAAATGACACCATCATGAGGAGTCAATTTTTTGAGGAGTTTGTTTAGCCGGATTGAAAATAATCTAAAATTGAATTTAAATTATTTAAAAACATCACAGCGATTCTTTTTTTTTTGTGCGCATGTTAGCTGCTTTCTGTTCATGCAACTGTGGTATTTATGGCATTTCCGTGACGCCACGTGTGTGCATTCATACATGAACGTATCATACGATACAATGCATCCGGGTGTGTGCTCCGAACTGTGCGCGAGTATTCTTCTGTGTATGTTTGTCTGCACGTGTGTGCGGCAGTTCCCCACTGTTTTGTAATTAAAGCTGAAGTCAAGTCTAATTTCCCTTACTTTGCAGTTCTGGAGGTTAATTGCGAGAGCCATGCAGCCCCTGGCAAGCACCGAAGAGTGTTAGTGGGAAATGGGAGGATGTGAAAATTCAGTAATAACAACACCATTACCCTCACGGTACATGAAGAGAACAGGGCGAAACAGGGACACGAGTTAGCCTCCATGAAAATATTAGTGAGGGCAAAACAAATGTTAATTGTGAGAAAAGACGCTTAGGTATAGTTTTAATGATGATTGCTAGTGTGTGTGTGTGTGTGTGTGTGTGTGTACATTCGTGTGTTAGAGTGGGTCTCGCCCTGTGGTTGAGAATACAGTGGGGTGAAGAAAAAGCCCATGAAAAAAAGCCAGGACGCAGATTTTAAACCAGTAATCAGTCTCAAGTATCTGCTGCTTGTCTGGTTGAAGTTGCTTTGGGTTGATGAAACAACTTCCAAGTTCACAAGAAAAAAAAAGAAAAAAAAAAAAGAAGATGGATATATATGTTAAAGAAATTGATTTGTTTGTATCTGTTGTGCATTTATTTATTAAGCAGGGGTGGGGTAGAGGATTCAACAGGTTTAATAGTTTTGACAGAAGGGCTTTTATACAGGACACCAGGATCAGTCAAGACTATGTTGAGGTGCGTGTGTGTATGTGACTGTGTGTGTGTGTGTGTGTGTGTGTATGTGTGTGTGTGTTAATACACATGCTCTGCGCCTGTGGGCAGTCGGAGCTGTGGAACTGACAGACAGCCTCTAACCTTCTCGCCACGCAACCCTGTGATTGACGTCTCCATGGTGAGAAAGTGGGCGGCAGGAGGACCAGATATTACCGTGGAGGTCAGGGTTGAGTGAAGTGAACAATCACTGCAACTTGTGTGTGTGTGTGTGTGTGTGTGTGTGTGTGTGTGTGTGTGTGTGTGCGCAGATTTGTGTGTGCCCGTATCTACCTTCCCATTGCAATTTCCCTCTTGTGATGATATCAATTTAGCCGAGGGATAGCACTCGCTATTGAACTGTAGAATTATCATTTGATGCCATTTGATACCAATACCTTTTTCCCACCCTGTAATAGAAAATAAACAGAATGATTACGGCCTTAGTGTGCAGGATGGAATGTGGACAAGGAGGACATGAATCTCAGTCTGATCGCTGCTGAGCAAAAATCATTACCAGAGAAAATTAAAGTGAAAGTTGAGAAGATGCAGTGTCGTGCTATTTCTCTGATGGCCGCCTTGTTTTGTTGCTGTAATTAAATGTGGTAAATGGTAGAAAAGAGACTTATTAACTCACATAGTCCCTCTCGCATGACGGTGCCCTTCTCTTTCTCCCTTCATCCATCTTTTCCCCATCCATCCCTCACTCAAGTCACCCCCTCCCTCCACCTCCCTCCTCCAATCCAGCTACTATAGCTGTAACAGAATTGATGCTTGCACCTGTGTGGACCTCACGTAAATGATCATTTCAGCCATGGCAAACTTTTACCTGATTATTTCTTTGCAGAAGCTACTTACAAAAATTGTAAAACAAATGTCCTTAAAACAAGAAGTTCCTCATAAATGATTCAAATAGACAAGAATGAAAATGTCCATAAATAAAATGTATATAAAGTACAAAACTCATTGGCTGAGCAGATGCTTGAGGTTCAAGGTCTGAGCTTGAGACACGTTGCATATCTGTCTTTGTCTTCTCCTTTTCATGGGCTAGTGTTTACTTATAAGAGCATCTAAAGCTGTTTAAATCTCTACTCTTGGCTGAAAGCTTCCATTTTTGTAAACTTTGGTTTAGCCTTTTGACTTTGTTCCAGTGATACATCAGTGCTTGCACAGTGGCATGCCAACATCTTTGTTCTAATGTACAGTTTTGCTTAATGTGGTAAGTTTGCCCTGTTTAATTTTTCGGAATGTCAGCATCAGTTGTATTCTGACCTTGACAGCAACTATTTTTCATTCACAAAACGATGTACTTCATGCTTTAACTGGCAAGGTCTGACAATAAACCTTGTGGACACGTACATCTCCACAGATCACATCGCTGCACTTAGGATGCCGTCTCAGAAGTGTTGTTTGGATTTTGATTGGAGCTGAAAATGAAAGTGAATGGTGTGTTGAGGGAAAGGAGAAAGGAGGAAGGCCTCAATGGAAAACAGGCTGAACACTCAGCGTTGCTGTAATTATCCTTTAATGCTTTTAACTGTCTCCTCTTAATTGGACTTTCATATGAGCCCACCTTGGTCTTTTCCCATGGACTCTGGTTAGCAGAAGTCAAATGTGTCATTAATGTGTGTGTGCGTGTGTGTATGTGTGTGTATGAGGGAGTAGACAGAGACGTTTATATTGTCTGGTGGTTTGAGCAAAGCTCTTCGCTGTCAGTTCATTTGTCTTTATCATACACAATCAGAATGGCTCCACAAGGAGAGAGCCATTACCGTCTAGTTATTGTCAACACCACTTTCACAACCTAACAAATGCACACAGGTACACACACTTTATGTGGCTTTATGGCACAGGTAACCACACCACTCATAAAGACAGTTTTTCGAGCACTTACTCAAACACTCAAAGAACAGTCACACAATCATGCCTTCACTCACTTAAAAACATCATTATGTACAAAAAAATGTGTACAGTCCAAATGCACCGCCACCAAAGTCTAATTTATTTCCAGCAGGAGACAGACAGGCATGATAAAGCTGATTCATAATTTATCAGGGCTAATAGCCACCTGCCTGTGCCACTAGCTGTTATCTGCCACAAATTATGGGCTCAGAAAACTCTGTGTTTTGACTGAGTGTATATGCGGAGTGACAGGCTCAGAAAGGATGAATTGAAAATGGGTATGGGATTTTTTCACAGTGCTGTTAGCAGAGGGGTGGGTATACAGTATGTACTGCGAGTGGCTGTTACCAAGGAAGGTCTATAGGCTACAGATTGTGTGTGTGTGTGTGTGTGTGTGTGTGTGTGTGTGTGTGTGTGTGAGAGAGAGATAGTAACCACATCACTTATCTAAGAGCACAACCATTTTCAGCCAACAGTATTTGTTTATCAGTGTCTATACTGCAAGATGTGCTTTTTTTTTTTTTCTTCATTGGTGCCTCTGGGTGATCACTGATTTCTTTCAGTTATAACCATATCAGTGCAGTACTGTACTCTTTCATCTTATATTTCTATTAAGGTTTGTCTAATCCTTACACCCCTTCAAATTCATTCTCTCATAGTGTATATACAGTATCTATGGTGGTCAGATGGCCGTTAAATTATGTGCACCACACCTGCACGCATACCTTCACACACACATCCACAGTGCTGATCTCAATTCTTTCATTTCCCAACTGTTCGGTGACGCGACTTTACCTGCATCAGTGAGACCGACGGTGTCTCTTCCTTTCTCTGTCTTTCTTCTGATGCCCCTCCCGTCTTTCCTATTCTTCTATTGTTCCCAAATAATGATGGAAAATAGTAGATCAATGTAGCTAAAAGTACAAGATGGGTAATTACAAGTAAAGGCATTTTTTACTGCCACTGATTGTTGTTTTAATCAGTGGAAAGTGTGATGGGAGCAACAGGGTGCAGACTTAAAGTGAAGATATTTTGCAGCATCCTTTGTTTACAAATCCATTTAATTTACAATTAAGAGTTTTAGGACCTTAACATACTGTAGTGCTCTAATGATTTAGCATTGCTCCCTATACACTGTAACATTTTCACTCAAGATGGACAGTGTACAAGAACAACATCAACACAGCAGGACATTTATACTTCGTATTTTTCTTCTTCGTCAAAACCTGGCCCCTGTTCTACCCACAATTCAACACAACCACCAATAGTTCAGTTGGACATCAGGGTGTTACGCTAGTAGTAGCTAATGCAGCCTCTAGCCTGTAGCATTAAGCAGAAATGAGGACTGGGCTACAGAGGTCTGGTAAGCTGAATCAAGGGACATCATTCAAGGCAGTTTATAAGAATTTATAAAAGGCTTTATGTCATAGTACTCCCTAAGACCTGCAAACAAATTGGTGAAATTCCCCTTTAAATTAGCAGAGTAAAGACATTTATAATGCTTTTCTGTCATTTTATGCTATATACTTTTACAAGGAGCTGTAAGTCCAAGATCCAACTTTTCCTCTTTAATTCCACAAGCATGGATTCAATTAAAGGCGGTTAGTGATTATGTGCCTTAGTAGATAGTACCAGTTTGAGATGGTGCCAAAACAGTATAGGCAACATATGAGAAACTTCACAAGATGATTTTGACGTTTGGATCCTTTTGATGACTTCCATTGTGGGTGGCGTTAAGACTAGAGGGGGTTTGTTTTATCATTTCTAAAGCGCTTTACCGATTAAACCTTTTGACCCTTTTCTAACTATGGTTTATCCACGTCCTTAACACCCAAGTGTCTTTATCTATTCATGGACTGGATTTCTGATATACTCCATGCGCCTGGTGAGGAAATGCAGTGACATGAACTTTCAAGCCTTTAATCAGAAGTTCGTGCTAAATCTGTTCCAACACACTTACATAATGCAGATAGTTTGACATTGCCCTAATCATGTGAGGAGCGGTCTAGTAGGGAAACTCTCCTTGTGTCATGTTGCAGTTTTATGTTGTACAACTCATTAACTGAAATTATTGTAATAAAACTTAATGACAAAAGTAAACCACTGAAATGTGTAAAAATGTCTGTTCCTGCGGAGCTTGAAAGTGTAAAACTCTGGGTTTAATAGGGAGGTGAAATACTTTACATGGTGACTTCCATCATAATGGTCTTCGTATTGGAATATATATATTCAGGGAAGCCTTTCTCAAGTTTTAACATAGGCAAAAGGGTAATCTCTCCCAACAGACACTCACACAGTTGCAAGGAGTCCTGGGTAGACATAAATTAACTCGCCTCTAATGGAACAAGACCTGCAAATCACAGAAGTTTAGTGAGACCTAGGAGGTTACTTAAGTTGGCAATGAATATACTCTCTATTAAACATGCATTTTCACTACTGGACCCCAGTCCCCAGATCCAAAATGGCAAAGTCAAGTGTAAAAAGTAATTTAATTTTTGTTATGGGTTATCAAGACTATCGAAAAGGAAAGTAATTAAATGAAGACCTGGGACAAACTTTTTCCAAAATCATTTCTGAGTCCACCCCAATTTACTTTTACTGTCAAGTTAGTTCAACATCCATCTTTGAAGACCAGGGGAGCCTCAGTGTGTGGATGTGTGATTGTGGTTTCAAAGTGTGGCCAGTTTTGAAAAATGACCGTCACCCCAATTTGTCCTTTCGCTAAGTAGCCTACCTCAAAACAGCCTCCATGTTTTCTGTCCTCCATATGTGTGTGCACACTCTAAGATTGCGGGAGATATAAATAATTAAAGAGGAAATTACAAAATGTAAAGTGGTGACTCACAAACCTGCGCCTATGTTCTCAGACATTCCTGATTTATAATTTACAGCCAGACACCAAGTCCCTTTTCCTGCCGACGTCTGTGGTGTGGAGCCAGATATGCGTTAAAAATTCATTATGATCGAGATACAGACCGAGCCAACAATAATGACACCTGTAACCTTGGCATGCATTACATAGATACACCACGCACTTCACTCGTACGTATACAGACAGGCTGCACATATTAGCAAAGGTTTCATTGAGCCTATGTGCACAAGCAAATAAACCAACAGGAAAAAAACAAGCTTATGTACACACATCCTGCTTGTTCTCTTTTAGTCCCTGGGTATCAGTGCCAACAACAATTTGTCAAGTGTCAGTTGCCGGTTAGATTTTAGCCTGCTGCACTGGGGGACTTTGCCAATTCACTGCTGGTACATTGCCATCAGGACTTAGCTGATCGACAGAGTAGAGGTAGTGATGAGAGGTGGAGGAGGCAGAGACAGAGGTGTGAAAGTGACTCAGACTCTCTATAAGTTATTTGTGTTTTGTTTCGTGCTAAATGGTATAGTTATTGTGTTTTTGTGCAGTGAGAGACTGTATTCCAATGCTTGCTGGCATAACTTGTGCGTGAAGATGAACATATGATTGATCCTTAATAATGCGATCAAATGCTGTCAATCTTCCCTCCACTAAGTGACCGGTCCATCATACTGGTTGTTAATTCAGACTCTGACAGCCTTTATAGTCTGTTTGCCTTTGTTTTGGCTGCATGCTAATGATGTTTAGAATATGAATGGGAAGTTTAGGTCACCTCTTCTCATTGTCTGCAACAATACGACAGGCTTGCACTCTCCCAGATTTAAGAGGGGAGTTCGTGAGCAAAGAAAAAAAAGTAAAAAAAACAGGCATGAGTGTACATGCACGCACACACACACACACGCACAAGCACACGCAACTGCACACGCACACTCACACTCTAATTGAGGCTTGTGCTTTGGACACCTGTTCATTATTTCTCTCAGTAGGGAACTTAGTTCCCTGCCACTCGCTATCTTGTTACACCCACTTACATACTGTGCATCATGGGTGTTTAGTTGTATGTGTGTGTGTGTGTGTGTGTGTGTGTGTGTGTGTGTGTGTGTGTGTGTGTGTGTGTGTGTGTGTGTGTGTGTGTATGTGCCAGTGTGTATGCCATATTTACTCTATATTAACACTTGCTTTCTTCCACATATGCTTATACCAACAAGTCCTCCAACCTAAACAACCATATATGTCGTTTTTTTCCCATAGGAGTGCAGTAGCAGCAGGCACACCAACTGCCCAACAACCGCTGACAACTTTGCTGTCATGGTAACAATAATACAACGTGTAGGAGCATACCAGTGGCCTAAGAATAAAATGCAATTATGGGTCATTGTGCCGAAAACCTACAGGGTCATTTTTTACAAGAGGACAGTCTCCCTTGTGTTGTGTAGACTTTATTAGTCAAAGTGGCGTAGGCTGTACATGTGTTACATCATGTCACAGTCTTATTCATTGTCAAAATGCCATTTAGGACTTGCAGTACATGAATTATAATTAATCCTGCTCCGTGTACAAACCTTGTTTTGTATCATGTTAAAGGTTATTCCTATTTGACAGCTGATCATGTGGAACTCATGTTGAATTACATAAACACACATACTGTTGGCTACAGCATATTTCCCATGATTATGAATTATAATTTTATAGAGCAGAGATCTATAGGCTAAAAGGTTTACCCCTTGCCTTTGCGCACCCAGAGACTGAAAACAGAAAAATAGACACAATATGCACTCAGCCTGCCACCCAAAGATGATCCCGCCAATAAATGCTCCATAAAAAATGCGTGCACTAACCAATGCATCCACTGAGGTTCACACTTAGTGAAGCGGCAGGGTAGCAGAGATAGAGTGCAGTAGAGGGAATGACAGAGCAGACGCAGTGGAGCAAATCAGTAGGTCAACCTCCATGTCCTCACACCACCTTTTGAAAACTGGACAGTGGCGGTATAGCAGAAGATTCACACCCTTATTAACAAACCTAATGTCATCTCTCAGACATGGAAACTGACATTATCACTGTTGCTTCTCTACAGAAAATTGGAATTTGAGCCAGTCTCATAAAGAGCACCCTTGAGAAAAAACAAATAGGACACCCATGGAAATGGTAGCTGTTACCATCTTTATGTCCTCAGGGATTAGAGCAAATCTTTGAAAACAGGAGCGTATTACCGTATCACAAATTTAATCATCAACGCAGAAGTCAAACAATGACGCAATTTGCTGTTGGTTTAAGAGGGTAAACTGAGCTGACCAGGCCTCGTGACCCTGCTCTGATCTGGGTTTAATTCTCGGATGTAATTTTGCGGGGAGCCGGTATGAAATTGTAGACGTTTCTATTAGGATTACAGGATCAGGATTCCTACACTGTGTGGATTGCAGTGATTTCTGGCCCTCTCAACCTTAAGTTCCGCTCCTCTCAGTCTCAGAGGTCCACCAAACATGACTGTGGAGTGCACATATAAGTTAGTGCATTAACTTGTCATGATATGACCAAATATAGAAGAAGAAAACTACAATACTTCCTCTCCCCTCTTCATGACGGTGAGTGGAGTTTCAATGAACTGAATAACAACATACTTTTTGAATGTTATATTTATACAAAGTCTGGTATAATTTTCTGGTGTTTGTGGAGCAGTAAGACAATGTAGGCAAGAGAGAGACAATGAGGCGGACACAGAAAAATGATAAATAACAAGAAAAAACAAAGACAAAAAGCAGGTGTGAAAGACACTCTACAGAGACAGATAAAGAGACAGTCGTTAAATCCATAAGTTTTTTATGAGAACTAACTCTGATCTTCTCTGCCTTATAAAATCCTCATCTTCTCCATCTCCTCCTCCTCTGTACAGGCATTAAGATACCTGTATTATACAACTAAAGAGGATTTTGTTCAGGGATATTGGCTTATGTTTAATTGAAGATGGTTCAATTAAAGCTTTCTTGGAGCAGTGAGGGAAATGATCGCGGATTTCACGAAGAGATGAAATATGTATTGCAATGAAAGTTGAGAATATGGGATACTAAGGTGGAAAAAAAAATGAAATGGATTAATCTATATCATCAAAATGTGTTTGCATGTGTGTGTATTTGCTTCACCTTGGAGCAGCAGCAGGCTGAACAATCAGATATTTGATCTGGGCTTAGAAGGAAGATTTAATCCCCGGAACGGTGAAAAGGTTTTCTCCCAAGTTGCATTTATGCAATTTTGCCTTCTAGTGCAATTCTATAGAAATGTATCACTGCAATTTCAACACCCAGGCCAGGATTAGTGTGTGTTGGTATCTATTTGTGAGTGCTTGTGTGTTGTATGTGTGTGTGTGTTTGTTTGTGTGTTCTTGTGTGTGGGGTCTGGAAATCGGTCTGGTCTGGTTTGTGAGTGTGAGTAAAGCGGCAAATACCTCAAAGCAACTGTCAACCCAAAGTGTGAGAGGGTGCTTTAGAAAAGGATGGAAACATGAAAATCTGTCTTTGTGTATAACTCCTTAGGGCAGATGGTACGCACACACACACACAGACACACACACACATACGCACAGAGAGAGAGAAAGAGTGTGTGAAGTCATCCAAAGATTAAAACCTGAATGTGTGAACACATTTCCACTTTCATGTAATTTCTCAAATGCACAAGACATAAAGGAGGATGACGTGACATAAAGGGCATGACATACTGTAAGGGGACAGCATCACAGAATGACATAATGACAAAAAGAAATGCCAAAGAGTCAACAGAGAAAGAAAGAAGATCAAAGAACTAAGAAAAAGTTGTCGATGATAGTACGTGCAGGAAAGCCTCTGCCTGTGATGTAACTTGAGTGGCGGTGTAACAACAAATTTGCAAATCTTTTAACACATTTTTACACTAAGGGAAACTGCAGTATGTTCAATTTAAAAAATCTCCACAAGTCCCTGGTGCTGTTGTGGTGGGCACAGTATGATAACCAAAAGAATCAACTAAATAAAACTACAACTGGGATTTTGCCTCTACTTTCTACTGCCACTACTGTTCTTTTAACACCCTCAGAAAAAGAAGTTGTTTTCATGTGTAAAAATGTCACTTGCAAATTTGGATATGATGAACTTTAATGAGTTTACTTGTTATTTTGCAGGATCCAAAAACAAAATCTACATTTGCTTCCCTTAATTAGCTTGTTAGGACTGTCACCATGTCTGTCTTGAAACAATGGGGCACCACTATCCTTTTTCATTTCCTTTCCTTTACTCATCTTTCCTTACCCTATCTGTTGCTTTCTCTTCTTTCACTGCGTGTAAAAACTGCCAGGACTTGGTGCTTGGTTAAAGGGATGGACACAGTTCACAGACCTTGGGGCCATCTGTTCCCCCTGATTAAAGGGGAGTGTAAATATCTCTCTGGCCAAATATTGATATCAATTCAGTGAGAGGTGCCATCTTGTTGCTTATCTGAGCCAAAACTGTGTGTGTGTGTGTGTGTGTGTGTGTGTGTGTGTGTGTGTGTGTGTGCGTGCGTGCGTGCGTGCGTGCGTGCGTGCGTGCGTGCGTGTGTGCGCGCGCGCGCGCGCACTTTTCAGTGTCTGTGTGTGTGTGTGTGCGTGTGTGCGCTTTTCAGTGTCTGTGCATGTCTAGCCATAAGACAGACCCATAGGCAATGATAGTGCCACCTCATCTCATCCCCTCCACCTCTACTCTCCTGAGTCTCCATTTTCATCATTTAAATGACTCTGTGTGTGGGCAGGTGTGTGTGTGGGCAGGTGTGTGTGTGCGCGCGCACGCATGTGTGTATTTTCGTCTGCCTGTGTGAATCTATTTATGTGTTTATGCATAAAACATGTTGATGTGTCTGATTTTGCAGCTCTGGAATGACTAGGTGGCCAGACTGCTATCAGATGTAGTCATTCCCTGCCTGAGTTGGGTAAATAAGAGGCAATGAAGGAGCCAAGACTAAATTCTCTGGTGGCCTCACAGCACTGGCCTCAGCTTAAGCATCTCGCCAGCCAACATATCCACAGCATAATGAGTCTGGATCTCCCTGGAGTATTGGGATAAATCTAAACACTCAGTGTAACCTATCAGCATGTGTATTTTGTGTGTGTGCGCTTGTGAATGAGGTTCCTCTCCCAAGAGCACTTGGGTAAATCTAAATGCAGCTCATTGGCATAAGAGGATTTGACTTTTTCGTTGTCGTGGTAATGAGCTGTGATAAACACCAGCGGATAGGTTGCATGTTACACACACACTCGCACACAAATGATGGAAAAAAGGATTTACATTGTCAGTGTTACCATGGAGATTTCCCATGAGCCTTGATAACTGTTGCAGGTCGTGCGCATCCCTGTTTACTGTCCCTCTGGGTAAAAAACAAAAGTTTGAAAACCTTATGGCTCAAATCTCTGCTTGTAGTTAAATGTGGCCATGTTTCACTCCATTGTTTTACAAAGGAATTTATAGAGGAAAGAGCCTCTCTGTGCTTTAGCTTTTAATTTAATAATTTCACTAAATTATCAATGCAGGTGGTACAGAAGAGGCCCACCCTGTATGTCTGCTAAACCGATGGCTAATATACTGCTCTCTGCTTTTACCACAGGCACAGATAGCCAATAGATTATCAATATATTCAATATGTGCAAAAAGTCTATTGACATTTTTCCTCATGCCAGAAAATGTTTTGCTAGAAAGGGAGCTCTCCGTGGTGCTGAATCTGGAGCCCACAGCTGCAGCTCTCTGTAACATTGTTTGCACATTTTCTTGAATATAGTATAAACAATGTGTGCAGTGTGAAGCAGCACTTCTGTGGGCTAAACAAGGTGCTCAAAACCTCCAGAAAACACTCATGTGGCTGAGATCAAAAGCATTATTACATTCAGATTTCATTTAAATGAACTGAAACCATGAATCTGTTTGCAGTGATGAAAGTCAGAGCCACTTAAAAGTTTGCTGCTCATTTTTTACTTTCACTTTTTGGCTCAGTGTAGCAGTTTTTCTCACCATAAAGGCCCTAAAAGTGCAAGAGTTTTTGATCTCTGCTACGAGATTGTTATATCATGTAGCACCAAAGATGAGAGAACTCATTCTGTTACGGGTACCTCACGCTCCTGACAGCAATTACATGTTGTTGTTATTATCTGTTTCATGATTTATCATTGATTTATCATAATTTATTATTGACAGTTGATGATTTTGTCATCAATACTGTGGGTTTAAAAAAAAAAAACATATGTATAACCATTGGATTTGCCAGTAAGTCTTCATATGTGAGTCGTCCTTTGAAGAGTCTCAGTGCTGCAGCCATCTCTTCCCATTTACTAACCAGACAATCACCTCCACCTGTTCCCTCTGATGCTCTTTATGATCAGAAGGTGTTGTACAAGGAGACAACCATCATCATCATCTCCTGAATGATTTACAGCCGCTCAGCTGCAATCAAATACCTTCCAGTCATCCTCAGTCACGTCCATTCTCTTTGTGCATATCAGCGATCATATCAGTGCTTGTGAATATATATGCCTTTATCAATATGCAACAATACCTGTGCATGCATTTCTTGTAAGAGCACGTGTTTTTGTGTTTGTGTATGTGTTTGTGTGTGTATGTGTGTGTGTGTGTGTGTGTGTGCGTGTGCGCATGTGCACGTGCGTGTATGTGTGAGAGAGAGAGAGAGAGAGACCATGCAGCATATCGGCTTATGATTTAGAATAAACCATAGCTGTCCCCTAGCACCAAAGTGTTAATAATGGAATAAGTAGCTTTATTTCTGTTATGTATTATTAAAAGAGATTATGCACACACCACATCTACTGGGACAAATGAATAAGCACAGAAAAAAGTGTGTGTGTGTGTGTGTGTGTGTGTGTGTGTGTGTGTGTGTGTGTGTGTGTGTGTGTGTGTGTGTGTGTGTGTGTGTGTGTGTGTGTGTGTGTGT